>NW_027144452.1:0-37142 GCF_026170545.1 Melanerpes formicivorus | reverse complement strand
AACAGGCTGCTCCAACCTGCTGTTAAAATGCTTGATTTCGAGAGTGAGCGAAACTAAATGAAAACATTGTTGGGGTTAAACCTAAAGGGAAAGACCTAGCACCAAATCCAATTTGCCATCTGATCTAACTTCTGGAGGCAGTCAAAATGAGCCTTAGAATTCTTCCCTACCTTATTCCTGTGCTGAGATACAGGCTGCTCCAACCTGCTGTAAAATGCTTGATTTCGAGAGTGAGCGAAACTAATGAAAACATTGTTGGGGGTAAAACCTAAAGGGAAAGACCTAGCACCAAATCCAATTTGCCATCTGATCTAACTTCTGGAGGCAGTCAAAATGAGCCTTAGAATTCTTCCCTACCTTATTCCTGTGCTGAGATACAGGCTGCTCCAACCTGCTGTAAAATGCTTGATTTCGAGAGTGAGCGAAACTAATGAAAACATTGTTGGGGTAAAACCTAAAGGGAAAGACCTAGCACCAAATCCAATTTGCCATCTGATCTAACTTCTGGAGGCAGTCAAAATGAGCCTTAGAATTCTTCCCTACCTTATTCCTGTGCTGAGATACAGGCTGCTCCAACCTGCTGTAAAATGCTTGATTTCGAGAGTGAGCGAAACTAATGAAAACATTGTTGGGGTAAAACCTAAAGGGAAAGACCTAGCACCAAATCCAATTTGCCATCTGATCTAACTTCTGGAGGCAGTCAAAATGAGCCTTAGAATTCTTCCCTACCTTATTCCTGTGCTGAGATACAGGCTGCTCCAACCTGCTGTAAAATGCTTGATTTCGAGAGTGAGCGAAACTAATGAAAAACATTGTTGGGGTAAAACCTAAAGGGAAAGACCTAGCACCAAATCCCAATTTGCCATCTGATCTAACTTCTGGAGGCAGTCAAAATGAGCCTTAGAATTCTTCCCTACCTTATTCCTGTGCTGAGATACAGGCTGCTCCAACCTGCTGTAAAATGCTTGATTTCGAGAGTGAGCGAAACTAATGAAAACATTGTTGGGGTAAAACCTAAAGGGAAAGACCTAGCACCAAATCCAATTTGCCATCTGATCTAACTTCTGGAGGCAGTCAAAATGAGCCTTAGAATTCTTCCCTACCTTATTCCTGTGCTGAGATACAGGCTGCTCCAACCTGCTGTAAAATGCTTGATTTCGAGAGTGAGCGAAACTAATGAAAACATTGTTGGGGTAAAACCTAAAGGGAAAGACCTAGCACCAAATCCAATTTGCCATCTGATCTAACTTCTGGAGGCAGTCAAAATGATCCTTAGAATTCTTCCCTACCTTATTCCTGTGCTGAGATACAGGCTGCTCCAACCTGCTGTAAAATGCTTGATTTCGAGAGTGAGCGAAACTAATGAAAACATTGTTGGGGTAAAACCTAAAGGGAAAGACCTAGCACCAAATCCAATTTGCCATCTGATCTAACTTCTGGAGGCAGTCAAAATGAGCCTTAGAATTCTTCCCCTACCTTATTCCTGTGCTGAGATACAGGCTGCTCCAACCTGCTGTAAAATGCTTGATTTCGAGAGGTGAGCGAAACTAATGAAAACATTGTTGGGGTAAAACCTAAAGGGAAAGACCTAGCACCAAATCCAATTTGCCATCTGATCTAACTTCTGGAGGCAGTCAAAATGAGCCTTAGAATTCTTCCCTACCTTATTCCTGTGCTGAGATACAGGCTGCTCCAACCTGCTGTAAAATGCTTGATTTCGAGAGTGAGCGAAACTAATGAAAACATTGTTGGGGTAAAACCTAAAGGGAAAGACCTAGCACCAAATCCAATTTGCCATCTGATCTAACTTCTGGAGGCAGTCAAAATGAGCCTTAGAATTCTTCCCTACCTTATTCCTGTGCTGAGATACAGGCTGCTCCAACCTGCTGTAAAATGCTTGATTTCGAGAGTGAGCGAAACTAATGAAAACATTGTTGGGGTAAAACCTAAAGGGAAAGACCTAGCACCAAATCCAATTTGCCATCTGATCTAACTTCTGGAGGCAGTCAAAATGAGCCTTAGAATTCTTCCCTACCTTATTCCTGTGCTGAGATACAGGCTGCTCCAACCTGCTGTAAAATGCTTGATTTCGAGAGTGAGCGAAACTAATGAAAACATTGTTGGGGTAAAACCTAAAGGGAAAGACCTAGCACCAAATCCAATTTGCCATCTGATCTAACTTCTGGAGGCAGTCAAAATGAGCCTTAGAATTCTTCCCTACCTTATTCCTGTGCTGAGATACAGGCTGCTCCAACCTGCTGTAAAATGCTTGATTTCGAGAGTGAGCGAAACTAATGAAAACATTGTTGGGGTAAAACCTAAAGGGAAAGACCTAGCACCAAATCCAATTTGCCATCTGATCTAACTTCTGGAGGCAGTCAAAATGATCCTTAGAATTCTTCCCTACCTTATTCCTGTGCTGAGATACAGGCTGCTCCAACCTGCTGTAAAATGCTTGATTTCGAGAGTGAGCGAAACTAATGAAAACATTGTTGGGGTAAAACCTAAAGGGAAAGACCTAGCACCAAATCCAATTTGCCATCTGATCTAACTTCTGGAGGCAGTCAAAATGAGCCCTTAGAATTCTTCCCTACCTTATTCCTGTGCTGAGATACAGGCTGCTCCAACCTGCTGTAAAATGCTTGATTTCGAGAGTGAGCGAAACTAATGAAAACATTGTTGGGGTAAAACCTAAAGGGAAAGACCTAGCACCAAATCCAATTTGCCATCTGATCTAACTTCTGGAGGCAGTCAAAATGAGCCTTAGAATTCTTCCCTACCTTATTCCTGTGCTGAGATACAGGCTGCTCCAACCTGCTGTAAAATGCTTGATTTCGAGAGTGAGCGAAACTAATGAAAACATTGTTGGGGTAAAACCTAAAGGGAAAGACCTAGCACCAAATCCAATTTGCCATCTGATCTAACTTCTGGAGGCAGTCAAAATGAGCCTTAGAATTCTTCCCTACCTTATTCCTGTGCTGAGATACAGGCTGCTCCAACCTGCTGTAAAATGCTTGATTTCGAGAGTGAGCGAAACTAATGAAAACATTGTTGGGGTAAAACCTAAAGGGAAAGACCTAGCACCAAATCCAATTTGCCATCTGATCTAACTTCTGGAGGCAGTCAAAATGAGCCTTAGAATTCTTCCCTACCTTATTCCTGTGCTGAGATACAGGCTGCTCCAACCTGCTGTAAAATGCTTGATTTCGAGAGTGAGCGAAACTAATGAAAACATTGTTGGGGTAAAACCTAAAGGGAAAGACCTAGCACCAAATCCAATTTGCCATCTGATCTAACTTCTGGAGGCAGTCAAAATGAGCCTTAGAATTCTTCCCTACCTTATTCCTGTGCTGAGATACAGGCTGCTCCAACCTGCTGTAAAATGCTTGATTTCGAGAGTGAGCGAAACTAATGAAAACATTGTTGGGGTAAAACCTAAAGGGAAAGACCTAGCACCAAATCCAATTTGCCATCTGATCTAACTTCTGGAGGCAGTCAAAATGATCCTTAGAATTCTTCCCTACCTTATTCCTGTGCTGAGATACAGGCTGCTCCAACCTGCTGTAAAATGCTTGATTTCGAGAGTGAGCGAAACTAATGAAAACATTGTTGGGGTAAAACCTAAAGGGAAAGACCTAGCACCAAATCCAATTTGCCATCTGATCTAACTTCTGGAGGCAGTCAAAATGAGCCTTAGAATTCTTCCCTACCTTATTCCTGTGCTGAGATACAGGCTGCTCCAACCTGCTGTAAAATGCTTGATTTCGAGAGTGAGCGAAACTAATGAAAACATTGTTGGGGTAAAACCCTAAAGGGAAAGACCTAGCACCAAATCCAATTTGCCATCTGATCTAACTTCTGGAGGCAGTCAAAATGAGCCTTAGAATTCTTCCCTACCTTATTCCTGTGCTGAGATACAGGCTGCTCCAACCTGCTGTAAAATGCTTGATTTCGAGAGTGAGCGAAACTAATGAAAACATTGTTGGGGTAAAACCTAAAGGGAAAGACCTAGCACCAAATCCAATTTGCCATCTGATCTAACTTCTGGAGGCAGTCAAAATGAGCCTTAGAATTCTTCCCTACCTTATTCCTGTGCTGAGATACAGGCTGCTCCAACCTGCTGTAAAATGCTTGATTTCGAGAGTGAGCGAAACTAATGAAAACATTGTTGGGGTAAAACCTAAAGGGAAAGACCTAGCACCAAATCCAATTTGCCATCTGATCTAACTTCTGGAGGCAGTCAAAATGAGCCTTAGAATTCTTCCCTACCTTATTCCTGTGCTGAGATACAGGCTGCTCCAACCTGCTGTAAAATGCTTGATTTCGAGAGTGAGCGAAACTAATGAAAACATTGTTGGGGTAAAACCTAAAGGGAAAGACCTAGCACCAAATCCAATTTGCCATCTGATCTAACTTCTGGAGGCAGTCAAAATGAGCCTTAGAATTCTTCCCTACCTTATTCCTGTGCTGAGATACAGGCTGCTCCAACCTGCTGTAAAATGCTTGATTTCGAGAGTGAGCGAAACTAATGAAAACATTGTTGGGGTAAAACCTAAAGGGAAAAGACCTAGCACCAAATCCAATTTGCCATCTGATCTAACTTCTGGAGGCAGTCAAAATGAGCCTTAGAATTCTTCCCTACCTTATTCCTGTGCTGAGATACAGGCTGCTCCAACCTGCTGTAAAATGCTTGATTTCGAGAGGTGAGCGAAACTAATGAAAACATTGTTGGGGTAAAACCTAAAGGGAAAGACCTAGCACCAAATCCAATTTGCCATCTGATCTAACTTCTGGAGGCAGTCAAAATGAGCCTTAGAATTCTTCCCTACCTTATTCCTGTGCTGAGATACAGGCTGCTCCAACCTGCTGTAAAATGCTTGATTTCGAGAGTGAGCGAAACTAATGAAAACATTGTTGGGGTAAAACCTAAAGGGAAAGACCTAGCACCAAATCCAATTTGCCATCTGATCTAACTTCTGGAGGCAGTCAAAATGAGCCTTAGAATTCTTCCCTACCTTATTCCTGTGCTGAGATACAGGCTGCTCCAACCTGCTGTAAAATGCTTGATTTCGAGAGTGAGCGAAACTAATGAAAACATTGTTGGGGTAAAACCTAAAGGGAAAGACCTAGCACCAAATCCAATTTGCCATCTGATCTAACTTCTGGAAGGCAGTCAAAATGAGCCTTAGAATTCTTCCCTACCTTATTCCTGTGCTGAGATACAGGCTGCTCCAACCTGCTGTAAAAATGCTTGATTTCGAGAGTGAGCGAAACTAATGAAAACATTGTTGGGGTAAAACCTAAAGGGAAAGACCTAGCACCAAATCCAATTTGCCATCTGATCTAACTTCTGGAGGCAGTCAAAATGAGCCTTAGAATTCTTCCCTACCTTATTCCTGTGCTGAGATACAGGCTGCTCCAACCTGCTGTAAAATGCTTGATTTCGAGAGTGAGCGAAACTAATGAAAACATTGTTGGGGTAAAACCTAAAGGGAAAGACCTAGCACCAAATCCAATTTGCCATCTGATCTAACTTCTGGAGGCAGTCAAAATGAACCTTAGAATTCTTCCCTACCTTATTCCTGTGCTGAGATACAGGCTGCTCCAACCTGCTGTAAAATGCTTGATTTCGAGAGTGAGCGAAACTAATGAAAACATTGTTGGGGTAAAACCTAAAGGGAAAGACCCTAGCACCAAATCCAATTTGCCATCTGATCTAACTTCTGGAGGCAGTCAAAATGAGCCTTAGAATTCTTCCCTACCTTATTCCTGTGCTGAGATACAGGCTGCTCCAACCTGCTGTAAAATGCTTGATTTCGAGAGTGAGCGAAACTAATGAAAACATTGTTGGGGTAAAACCTAAAGGGAAAGACCTAGCACCAAATCCAATTTGCCATCTGATCTAACTTCTGGAGGCAGTCAAAATGAGCCTTAGAATTCTTCCCTACCTTATTCCTGTGCTGAGATACAGGCTGCTCCAACCTGCTGTAAAATGCTTGATTTCGAGAGTGAGCGAAACTAATGAAAACATTGTTGGGGTAAAACCTAAAGGGAAAGACCTAGCACCAAATCCAATTTGCCATCTGATCTAACTTCTGGAGGCAGTCAAAATGAGCCTTAGAATTCTTCCCTACCTTATTCCTGTGCTGAGATACAGGCTGCTCCAACCTGCTGTAAAATGCTTGATTTCGAGAGTGAGCGAAACTAATGAAAACATTGTTGGGGTAAAACCTAAAGGGAAAGACCTAGCACCCAAATCCAATTTGCCATCTGATCTAACTTCTGGAGGCAGTCAAAATGAGCCTTAGAATTCTTCCCTACCTTATTCCTGTGCTGAGATACAGGCTGCTCCAACCTGCTGTAAAATGCTTGATTTCGAGAGTGAGCGAAACTAATGAAAACATTGTTGGGGTAAAACCTAAAGGGAAAGACCTAGCACCAAATCCAATTTGCCATCTGATCTAACTTCTGGAGGCAGTCAAAATGAGCCTTAGAATTCTTCCCTACCTATATTCCTGTGCTGAGATACAGGCTGCTCCAACCTGCTGTAAAATGCTTGATTTCGAGAGTGAGCGAAACTAATGAAAACATTGTTGGGGTAAAACCTAAAGGGAAAGACCTAGCACCAAATCCAATTTGCCATCTGATCTAACTTCTGGAGGCAGTCAAAATGAGCCTTAGAATTCTTCCCTACCTTATTCCTGTGCTGAGATACAGGCTGCTCCAACCTGCTGTAAAATGCTTGATTTCGAGAGTGAGAGAAACTAATGAAAACATTGTTGGGGTAAAACCTAAAGGGAAAGACCTAGCACCAAATCCAATTTGCCATCTGATCTAACTTCTGGAGGCAGTCAAAATGAGCCTTAGAATTCTTCCCTACCTTATTCCTGTGCTGAGATACAGGCTGCTCCAACCTGCTGTAAAATGCTTGATTTCGAGAGTGAGCGAAACTAATGAAAACATTGTTGGGGTAAAACCTAAAGGGAAAGACCTAGCACCAAATCCAATTTGCCATCTGATCTAACTTCTGGAGGCAGTCAAAATGATCCTTAGAATTCTTCCCTACCTTATTCCTGTGCTGAGATACAGGCTGCTCCAACCTGCTGTAAAATGCTTGATTTCGAGAGTGAGCGAAACTAATGAAAACATTGTTGGGGTAAAACCTAAAGGGAAAGACCTAGCACCAAATCCAATTTGCCATCTGATCTAACTTCTGGAGGCAGTCAAAATGAGCCTTAGAATTCTTCCCTACCTTATTCCTGTGCTGAGATACAGGCTGCTCCAACCTGCTGTAAAATGCTTGATTTCGAGAGTGAGCGAAACTAATGAAAACATTGTTGGGGTAAAACCTAAAGGGAAAGACCTAGCACCAAATCCAATTTGCCATCTGATCTGACTTCTGGAGGCAGTCAAAATGAGCCTTAGAATTCTTCCCTACCTTATTCCTGTGCTGAGATACAGGCTGCTCCAACCTGCTGTAAAATGCTTGATTTCGAGAGTGAGCGAAACTAATGAAAACATTGTTGGGGTAAAACCTAAAGGGAAAGACCTAGCACCAAATCCAATTTGCCATCTGATCTAACTTCTGGAGGCAGTCAAAATGATCCTTAGAATTCTTCCCTACCTTATTCCTGTGCTGAGATACAGGCTGCTCCAACCTGCTGTAAAATGCTTGATTTCGAGAGTGAGCGAAACTAATGAAAACATTGTTGGGGTAAAACCTAAAGGGAAAGACCTAGCACCAAATCCAATTTGCCATCTGATCTAACTTCTGGAGGCAGTCAAAATGATCCTTAGAATTCTTCCCTACCTTATTCCTGTGCTGAGATACAGGCTGCTCCAACCTGCTGTAAAATGCTTGATTTCGAGAGTGAGCGAAACTAATGAAAACATTGTTGGGGTAAAACCTAAAGGGAAAGACCTAGCACCAAATCCAATTTGCCATCTGATCTAACTTCTGGAGGCAGTCAAAATGAGCCTTAGAATTCTTCCCTACCTTATTCCTGTGCTGAGATACAGGCTGCTCCAACCTGCTGTAAAATGCTTGATTTCGAGAGTGAGCGAAACTAATGAAAACATTGTTGGGGTAAAACCTAAAGGGAAAGACCTAGCACCAAATCCAATTTGCCATCTGATCTAACTTCTGGAGGCAGTCAAAATGAGCCTTAGAATTCTTCCCTACCTTATTCCTGTGCTGAGATACAGGCTGCTCCAACCTGCTGTAAAATGCTTGATTTCGAGAGTGAGCGAAACTAATGAAAACATTGTTGGGGTAAAACCTAAAGGGAAACACCTAGCACCAAATCCAATTTGCCATCTGATCTAACTTCTGGAGGCAGTCAAAATGAGCCTTAGAATTCTTCCCTACCTTATTCCTGTGCTGAGATACAGGCTGCTCCAACCTGCTGTAAAATGCTTGATTTCCAGAGTGAGCGAAACTAATGAAAACATTGTTGGGGTAAAACCTAAAGGGAAAGACCTAGCACCAAATCCAATTTGCCATCTGATCTAACTTCTGGAGGCAGTCAAAATGAGCCTTAGAATTCTTCCCTACCTTATTCCTGTGCTGAGATACAGGCTGCTCCAACCTGCTGTAAAATGCTTGATTTCCAGAGTGAGCGAAACTAATGAAAACATTGTTGGGGTAAAACCTAAAGGGAAAGACCTAGCACCAAATCCAATTTGCCATCTGATCTAACTTCTGGAGGCAGTCAAAATGAGCCTTAGAATTCTTCCCTACCTTATTCCTGTGCTGAGATACAGGCTGCTCCAACCTGCTGTAAAATGCTTGATTTCGAGAGTGAGCGAAACTAATGAAAACATTGTTGGGGTAAAACCTAAAGGGAAAGACCTAGCACCAAATCCAATTTGCCATCTGATCTAACTTCTGGAGGCAGTCAAAATGAGCCTTAGCATTCTTCCCTACCTTATTCCTGTGCTGAGATACAGGCTGCTCCAACCTGCTGTAAAATGCTTGATTTCGAGAGTGAGCGAAACTAATGAAAACATTGTTGGGGTAAAACCTAAAGGGAAAGACCTAGCACCAAATCCAATTTGCCATCTGATCTAACTTCTGGAGGCAGTCAAAATGAGCCTTAGAATTCTTCCCTACCTTATTCCTGTGCTGAGATACAGGCTGCTCCAACCTGCTGTAAAATGCTTGATTTCGAGAGTGAGCGAAACTAATGAAAACATTGTTGGGGTAAAACCTAAAGGGAAAGACCTAGCACCAAATCCAATTTGCCATCTGATCTAACTTCTGGAGGCAGTCAAAATGAGCCTTAGAATTCTTCCCTACCTTATTCCTGTGCTGAGATACAGGCTGCTCCAACCTGCTGTAAAATGCTTGATTTCGAGAGTGAGCGAAACTAATGAAAACATTGTTGGGGTAAAACCTAAAGGGAAAGACCTAGCACCAAATCCAATTTGCCATCTGATCTAACTTCTGGAGGCAGTCAAAATGAGCCTTAGAATTCTTCCCTACCTTATTCCTGTGCTGAGATACAGGCTGCTCCAACCTGCTGTAAAATGCTTGATTTCGAGAGTGAGCGAAACTAATGAAAACATTGTTGGGGTAAAACCTAAAGGGAAAGACCTAGCACCAAATCCAATTTGCCATCTGATCTAACTTCTGGAGGCAGTCAAAATGAGCCTTAGAATTCTTCCCTACCTTATTCCTGTGCTGAGATACAGGCTGCTCCAACCTGCTGTAAAATGCTTGATTTCCAGAGTGAGCGAAACTAATGAAAACATTGTTGGGGTAAAACCTAAAGGGAAAGACCTAGCACCAAATCCAATTTGCCATCTGATCTAACTTCTGGAGGCAGTCAAAATGAGCCTTAGAATTCTTCCCTACCTTATTCCTGTGCTGAGATACAGGCTGCTCCAACCTGCTGTAAAATGCTTGATTTCCAGAGTGAGCGAAACTAATGAAAACATTGTTGGGGTAAAACCTAAAGGGAAAGACCTAGCACCAAATCCAATTTGCCATCTGATCTAACTTCTGGAGGCAGTCAAAATGAGCCTTAGAATTCTTCCCTACCTTATTCCTGTGCTGAGATACAGGCTGCTCCAACCTGCTGTAAAATGCTTGATTTCGAGAGTGAGCGAAACTAATGAAAACATTGTTGGGGTAAAACCTAAAGGGAAAGACCTAGCACCAAATCCAATTTGCCATCTGATCTAACTTCTGGAGGCAGTCAAAATGAGCCTTAGAATTCTTCCCTACCTTATTCCTGTGCTGAGATACAGGCTGCTCCAACCTGCTGTAAAATGCTTGATTTCGAGAGTGAGCGAAACTAATGAAAACATTGTTGGGGTAAAACCTAAAGGGAAAGACCTAGCACCAAATCCAATTTGCCATCTGATCTAACTTCTGGAGGCAGTCAAAATGAGCCTTAGAATTCTTCCCTACTTTATTCCTGTGCTGAGATACAGGCTGCTCCAACCTGCTGTAAAATGCTTGATTTCGAGAGTGAGCGAAACTAATGAAAACATTGTTGGGGTAAAACCTAAAGGGAAAGACCTAGCACCAAATCCAATTTGCCATCTGATCTAACTTCTGGAGGCAGTCAAAATGAGCCTTAGAATTCTTCCCTACCTTATTCCTGTGCTGAGATACAGGCTGCTCCAACCTGCTGTAAAATGCTTGATTTCGAGAGTGAGCGAAACTAATGAAAACATTGTTGGGGTAAAACCTAAAGGGAAACACCTAGCACCAAATCCAATTTGCCATCTGATCTAACTTCTGGAGGCAGTCAAAATGAGCCTTAGAATTCTTCCCTACCTTATTCCTGTGCTGAGATACAGGCTGCTCCAACCTGCTGTAAAATGCTTGATTTCCAGAGTGAGCGAAACTAATGAAAACATTGTTGGGGTAAAACCTAAAGGGAAAGACCTAGCACCAAATCCAATTTGCCATCTGATCTAACTTCTGGAGGCAGTCAAAATGAGCCTTAGAATTCTTCCCTACCTTATTCCTGTGCTGAGATACAGGCTGCTCCAACCTGCTGTAAAATGCTTGATTTCCAGAGTGAGCGAAACTAATGAAAACATTGTTGGGGTAAAACCTAAAGGGAAAGACCTAGCACCAAATCCAATTTGCCATCTGATCTAACTTCTGGAGGCAGTCAAAATGAGCCTTAGAATTCTTCCCTACCTTATTCCTGTGCTGAGATACAGGCTGCTCCAACCTGCTGTAAAATGCTTGATTTCGAGAGTGAGCGAAACTAATGAAAACATTGTTGGGGTAAAACCTAAAGGGAAAGACCTAGCACCAAATCCAATTTGCCATCTGATCTAACTTCTGGAGGCAGTCAAAATGAGCCTTAGCATTCTTCCCTACCTTATTCCTGTGCTGAGATACAGGCTGCTCCAACCTGCTGTAAAATGCTTGATTTCGAGAGTGAGCGAAACTAATGAAAACATTGTTGGGGTAAAACCTAAAGGGAAAGACCTAGCACCAAATCCAATTTGCCATCTGATCTAACTTCTGGAGGCAGTCAAAATGAGCCTTAGAATTCTTCCCTACCTTATTCCTGTGCTGAGATACAGGCTGCTCCAACCTGCTGTAAAATGCTTGATTTCGAGAGTGAGCGAAACTAATGAAAACATTGTTGGGGTAAAACCTAAAGGGAAAGACCTAGCACCAAATCCAATTTGCCATCTGATCTAACTTCTGGAGGCAGTCAAAATGAGCCTTAGAATTCTTCCCTACCTTATTCCTGTGCTGAGATACAGGCTGCTCCAACCTGCTGTAAAATGCTTGATTTCGAGAGTGAGCGAAACTAATGAAAACATTGTTGGGGTAAAACCTAAAGGGAAAGACCTAGCACCAAATCCAATTTGCCATCTGATCTAACTTCTGGAGGCAGTCAAAATGAGCCTTAGAATTCTTCCCTACCTTATTCCTGTGCTGAGATACAGGCTGCTCCAACCTGCTGTAAAATGCTTGATTTCGAGAGTGAGCGAAACTAATGAAAACATTGTTGGGGTAAAACCTAAAGGGAAAGACCTAGCACCAAATCCAATTTGCCATCTGATCTAACTTCTGGAGGCAGTCAAAATGAGCCTTAGAATTCTTCCCTACCTTATTCCTGTGCTGAGATACAGGCTGCTCCAACCTGCTGTAAAATGCTTGATTTCCAGAGTGAGCGAAACTAATGAAAACATTGTTGGGGTAAAACCTAAAGGGAAAGACCTAGCACCAAATCCAATTTGCCATCTGATCTAACTTCTGGAGGCAGTCAAAATGAGCCTTAGAATTCTTCCCTACCTTATTCCTGTGCTGAGATACAGGCTGCTCCAACCTGCTGTAAAATGCTTGATTTCCAGAGTGAGCGAAACTAATGAAAACATTGTTGGGGTAAAACCTAAAGGGAAAGACCTAGCACCAAATCCAATTTGCCATCTGATCTAACTTCTGGAGGCAGTCAAAATGAGCCTTAGAATTCTTCCCTACCTTATTCCTGTGCTGAGATACAGGCTGCTCCAACCTGCTGTAAAATGCTTGATTTCGAGAGTGAGCGAAACTAATGAAAACATTGTTGGGGTAAAACCTAAAGGGAAAGACCTAGCACCAAATCCAATTTGCCATCTGATCTAACTTCTGGAGGCAGTCAAAATGAGCCTTAGAATTCTTCCCTACCTTATTCCTGTGCTGAGATACAGGCTGCTCCAACCTGCTGTAAAATGCTTGATTTCGAGAGTGAGCGAAACTAATGAAAACATTGTTGGGGTAAAACCTAAAGGGAAAGACCTAGCACCAAATCCAATTTGCCATCTGATCTAACTTCTGGAGGCAGTCAAAATGAGCCTTAGAATTCTTCCCTACCTTATTCCTGTGCTGAGATACAGGCTGCTCCAACCTGCTGTAAAATGCTTGATTTCGAGAGTGAGCGAAACTAATGAAAACATTGTTGGGGTAAAACCTAAAGGGAAAGACCTAGCACCAAATCCAATTTGCCATCTGATCTAACTTCTGGAGGCAGTCAAAATGAGCCTTAGAATTCTTCCCTACCTTATTCCTGTGCTGAGATACAGGCTGCTCCAACCTGCTGTAAAATGCTTGATTTCGAGAGTGAGCGAAACTAATGAAAACATTGTTGGGGTAAAACCTAAAGGGAAAGACCTAGCACCAAATCCAATTTGCCATCTGATCTAACTTCTGGAGGCAGTCAAAATGAGCCTTAGAATTCTTCCCTACCTTATTCCTGTGCTGAGATACAGGCTGCTCCAACCTGCTGTAAAATGCTTGATTTCGAGAGTGAGCGAAACTAATGAAAACATTGTTGGGGTAAAACCTAAAGGGAAAGACCTAGCACCAAATCCAATTTGCCATCTGATCTAACTTCTGGAGGCAGTCAAAATGAGCCTTAGAATTCTTCCCTACCTTATTCCTGTGCTGAGATACAGGCTGCTCCAACCTGCTGTAAAATGCTTGATTTCGAGAGTGAGCGAAACTAATGAAAACATTGTTGGGGTAAAACCTAAAGGGAAAGACCTAGCACCAAATCCAATTTGCCATCTGATCTAACTTCTGGAGGCAGTCAAAATGAGCCTTAGAATTCTTCCCTACCTTATTCCTGTGCTGAGATACAGGCTGCTCCAACCTGCTGTAAAATGCTTGATTTCGAGAGTGAGCGAAACTAATGAAAACATTGTTGGGGTAAAACCTAAAGGGAAAGACCTAGCACCAAATCCAATTTGCCATCTGATCTAACTTCTGGAGGCAGTCAAAATGAGCCTTAGAATTCTTCCCTACCTTATTCCTGTGCTGAGATACAGGCTGCTCCAACCTGCTGTAAAATGCTTGATTTCGAGAGTGAGCGAAACTAATGAAAACATTGTTGGGGTAAAACCTAAAGGGAAAGACCTAGCACCAAATCCAATTTGCCATCTGATCTAACTTCTGGAGGCAGTCAAAATGATCCTTAGAATTCTTCCCTACCTTATTCCTGTGCTGAGATACAGGCTGCTCCAACCTGCTGTAAAATGCTTGATTTCGAGAGTGAGCGAAACTAATGAAAACATTGTTGGGGTAAAACCTAAAGGGAAAGACCTAGCACCAAATCCAATTTGCCATCTGATCTAACTTCTGGAGGCAGTCAAAATGAGCCTTAGAATTCTTCCCTACCTTATTCCTGTGCTGAGATACAGGCTGCTCCAACCTGCTGTAAAATGCTTGATTTCGAGAGTGAGCGAAACTAATGAAAACATTGTTGGGGTAAAACCTAAAGGGAAAGACCTAGCACCAAATCCAATTTGCCATCTGATCTAACTTCTGGAGGCAGTCAAAATGAGCCTTAGAATTCTTCCCTACCTTATTCCTGTGCTGAGATACAGGCTGCTCCAACCTGCTGTAAAATGCTTGATTTCGAGAGTGAGCGAAACTAATGAAAACATTGTTGGGGTAAAACCTAAAGGGAAAGACCTAGCACCAAATCCAATTTGCCATCTGATCTAACTTCTGGAGGCAGTCAAAATGAGCCTTAGAATTCTTCCCTACCTTATTCCTGTGCTGAGATACAGGCTGCTCCAACCTGCTGTAAAATGCTTGATTTCGAGAGTGAGCGAAACTAATGAAAACATTGTTGGGGTAAAACCTAAAGGGAAAGACCTAGCACCAAATCCAATTTGCCATCTGATCTAACTTCTGGAGGCAGTCCAAATGAGCCTTAGAATTCTTCCCTACCTTATTCCTGTGCTGAGATACAGGCTGCTCCAACCTGCTGTAAAATGCTTGATTTCGAGAGTGAGCGAAACTAATGAAAACATTGTTGGGGTAAAACCTAAAGGGAAAGACCTAGCACCAAATCCAATTTGCCATCTGATCTAACTTCTGGAGGCAGTCAAAATGAGCCTTAGAATTCTTCCCTACCTTATTCCTGTGCTGAGATACAGGCTGCTCCAACCTGCTGTAAAATGCTTGATTTCCAGAGTGAGCGAAACTAATGAAAACATTGTTGGGGTAAAACCTAAAGGGAAAGACCTAGCACCAAATCCAATTTGCCATCTGATCTAACTTCTGGAGGCAGTCAAAATGATCCTTAGAATTCTTCCCTACCTTATTCCTGTGCTGAGATACAGGCTGCTCCAACCTGCTGTAAAATGCTTGATTTCGAGAGTGAGCGAAACTAATGAAAACATTGTTGGGGTAAAACCTAAAGGGAAAGACCTAGCACCAAATCCAATTTGCCATCTGATCTAACTTCTGGAGGCAGTCAAAATGAGCCTTTGAATTCTTCCCTACCTTATTCCTGTGCTGAGATACAGGCTGCTCCAACCTGCTGTAAAATGCTTGATTTCGAGAGTGAGCGAAACTAATGAAAACATTGTTGGGGTAAAACCTAAAGGGAAAGACCTAGCACCAAATCCAATTTGCCATCTGATCTAACTTCTGGAGGCAGTCAAAATGAGCCTTAGAATTCTTCCCTACCTTATTCCTGTGCTGAGATACAGGCTGCTCCAACCTGCTGTAAAATGCTTGATTTCGAGAGTGAGCGAAACTAATGAAAACATTGTTGGGGTAAAACCTAAAGGGAAAGACCTAGCACCAAATCCAATTTGCCATCTGATCTAACTTCTGGAGGCAGTCAAAATGAGCCTTAGAATTCTTCCCTACCTTATTCCTGTGCTGAGATACAGGCTGCTCCAACCTGCTGTAAAATGCTTGATTTCGAGAGTGAGCGAAACTAATGAAAACATTGTTGGGGTAAAACCTAAAGGGAAAGACCTAGCACCAAATCCAATTTGCCATCTGATCTAACTTCTGGAGGCAGTCAAAATGAGCCTTAGAATTCTTCCCTACCTTATTCCTGTGCTGAGATACAGGCTGCTCCAACCTGCTGTAAAATGCTTGATTTCGAGAGTGAGCGAAACTAATGAAAACATTGTTGGGGTAAAACCTAAAGGGAAAGACCTAGCACCAAATCCAATTTGCCATCTGATCTAACTTCTGGAGGCAGTCAAAATGAGCCTTAGAATTCTTCCCTACCTTATTCCTGTGCTGAGATACAGGCTGCTCCAACCTGCTGTAAAATGCTTGATTTCGAGAGTGAGCGAAACTAATGAAAACATTGTTGGGGTAAAACCTAAAGGGAAAGACCTAGCACCAAATCCAATTTGCCATCTGATCTAACTTCTGGAGGCAGTCAAAATGAGCCTTAGAATTCTTCCCTACCTTATTCCTGTGCTGAGATACAGGCTGCTCCAACCTGCTGTAAAATGCTTGATTTCGAGAGTGAGCGAAACTAATGAAAACATTGTTGGGGTAAAACCTAAAGGGAAAGACCTAGCACCAAATCCAATTTGCCATCTGATCTAACTTCTGGAGGCAGTCAAAATGAGCCTTAGAATTCTTCCCTACCTTATTCCTGTGCTGAGATACAGGCTGCTCCAACCTGCTGTAAAATGCTTGATTTCGAGAGTGAGCGAAACTAATGAAAACATTGTTGGGGTAAAACCTAAAGGGAAAGACCTAGCACCAAATCCAATTTGCCATCTGATCTAACTTCTGGAGGCAGTCAAAATGAGCCTTAGAATTCTTCCCTACCTTATTCCTGTGCTGAGATACAGGCTGCTCCAACCTGCTGTAAAATGCTTGATTTCGAGAGTGAGCGAAACTAATGAAAACATTGTTGGGGTAAAACCTAAAGGGAAAGACCTAGCACCAAATCCAATTTGCCATCTGATCTAACTTCTGGAGGCAGTCAAAATGAGCCTTAGAATTCTTCCCTACCTTATTCCTGTGCTGAGATACAGGCTGCTCCAACCTGCTGTAAAATGCTTGATTTCGAGAGTGAGCGAAACTAATGAAAACATTGTTGGGGTAAAACCTAAAGGGAAAGACCTAGCACCAAATCCAATTTGCCATCTGATCTAACTTCTGGAGGCAGTCAAAATGATCCTTAGAATTCTTCCCTACCTTATTCCTGTGCTGAGATACAGGCTGCTCCAACCTGCTGTAAAATGCTTGATTTCGAGAGTGAGCGAAACTAATGAAAACATTGTTGGGGTAAAACCTAAAGGGAAAGACCTAGCACCAAATCCAATTTGCCATCTGATCTAACTTCTGGAGGCAGTCAAAATGAGCCTTAGAATTCTTCCCTACCTTATTCCTGTGCTGAGATACAGGCTGCTCCAACCTGCTGTAAAATGCTTGATTTCGAGAGTGAGCGAAACTAATGAAAACATTGTTGGGGTAAAACCTAAAGGGAAAGACCTAGCACCAAATCCAATTTGCCATCTGATCTAACTTCTGGAGGCAGTCAAAATGAGCCTTAGAATTCTTCCCTACCTTATTCCTGTGCTGAGATACAGGCTGCTCCAACCTGCTGTAAAATGCTTGATTTCGAGAGTGAGCGAAACTAATGAAAACATTGTTGGGGTAAAACCTAAAGGGAAAGACCTAGCACCAAATCCAATTTGCCATCTGATCTAACTTCTGGAGGCAGTCAAAATGAGCCTTAGAATTCTTCCCTACCTTATTCCTGTGCTGAGATACAGGCTGCTCCAACCTGCTGTAAAATGCTTGATTTCGAGAGTGAGCGAAACTAATGAAAACATTGTTGGGGTAAAACCTAAAGGGAAAGACCTAGCACCAAATCCAATTTGCCATCTGATCTAACTTCTGGAGGCAGTCCAAATGAGCCTTAGAATTCTTCCCTACCTTATTCCTGTGCTGAGATACAGGCTGCTCCAACCTGCTGTAAAATGCTTGATTTCGAGAGTGAGCGAAACTAATGAAAACATTGTTGGGGTAAAACATAAAGGGAAAGACCTAGCACCAAATCCAATTTGCCATCTGATCTAACTTCTGGAGGCAGTCAAAATGAGCCTTAGAATTCTTCCCTACCTTATTCCTGTGCTGAGATACAGGCTGCTCCAACCTGCTGTAAAATGCTTGATTTCCAGAGTGAGCGAAACTAATGAAAACATTGTTGGGGTAAAACCTAAAGGGAAAGACCTAGCACCAAATCCAATTTGCCATCTGATCTAACTTCTGGAGGCAGTCAAAATGATCCTTAGAATTCTTCCCTACCTTATTCCTGTGCTGAGATACAGGCTGCTCCAACCTGCTGTAAAATGCTTGATTTCGAGAGTGAGCGAAACTAATGAAAACATTGTTGGGGTAAAACCTAAAGGGAAAGACCTAGCACCAAATCCAATTTGCCATCTGATCTAACTTCTGGAGGCAGTCAAAATGAGCCTTTGAATTCTTCCCTACCTTATTCCTGTGCTGAGATACAGGCTGCTCCAACCTGCTGTAAAATGCTTGATTTCGAGAGTGAGCGAAACTAATGAAAACATTGTTGGGGTAAAACCTAAAGGGAAAGACCTAGCACCAAATCCAATTTGCCATCTGATCTAACTTCTGGAGGCAGTCAAAATGAGCCTTAGAATTCTTCCCTACCTTATTCCTGTGCTGAGATACAGGCTGCTCCAACCTGCTGTAAAATGCTTGATTTCGAGAGTGAGCGAAACTAATGAAAACATTGTTGGGGTAAAACCTAAAGGGAAAGACCTAGCACCAAATCCAATTTGCCATCTGATCTAACTTCTGGAGGCAGTCAAAATGAGCCTTAGAATTCTTCCCTACCTTATTCCTGTGCTGAGATACAGGCTGCTCCAACCTGCTGTAAAATGCTTGATTTCGAGAGTGAGCGAAACTAATGAAAACATTGTTGGGGTAAAACCTAAAGGGAAAGACCTAGCACCAAATCCAATTTGCCATCTGATCTAACTTCTGGAGGCAGTCAAAATGAGCCTTAGAATTCTTCCCTACCTTATTCCTGTGCTGAGATACAGGCTGCTCCAACCTGCTGTAAAATGCTTGATTTCGAGAGTGAGCGAAACTAATGAAAACATTGTTGGGGTAAAACCTAAAGGGAAAGACCTAGCACCAAATCCAATTTGCCATCTGATCTAACTTCTGGAGGCAGTCCAAATGATCCTTAGAATTCTTCCCTACCTTATTCCTGTGCTGAGATACAGGCTGCTCCAACCTGCTGTAAAATGCTTGATTTCGAGAGTGAGCGAAACTAATGAAAACATTGTTGGGGTAAAACCTAAAGGGAAAGACCTAGCACCAAATCCAATTTGCCATCTGATCTAACTTCTGGAGGCAGTCAAAATGATCCTTAGAATTCTTCCCTACCTTATTCCTGTGCTGAGATACAGGCTGCTCCAACCTGCTGTAAAATGCTTGATTTCGAGAGTGAGCGAAACTAATGAAAACATTGTTGGGGTAAAACCTAAAGGGAAAGACCTAGCACCAAATCCAATTTGCCATCTGATCTAACTTCTGGAGGCAGTCAAAATGAGCCTTAGAATTCTTCCCTACCTTATTCCTGTGCTGAGATACAGGCTGCTCCAACCTGCTGTAAAATGCTTGATTTCGAGAGTGAGCGAAACTAATGAAAACATTGTTGGGGTAAAACCTAAAGGGAAAGACCTAGCACCAAATCCAATTTGCCATCTGATCTAACTTCTGGAGGCAGTCAAAATGAGCCTTAGAATTCTTCCCTACCTTATTCCTGTGCTGAGATACAGGCTGCTCCAACCTGCTGTAAAATGCTTGATTTCGAGAGTGAGCGAAACTAATGAAAACATTGTTGGGGTAAAACCTAAAGGGAAAGACCTAGCACCAAATCCAATTTGCCATCTGATCTAACTTCTGGAGGCAGTCAAAATGAGCCTTAGAATTCTTCCCTACCTTATTCCTGTGCTGAGATACAGGCTGCTCCAACCTGCTGTAAAATGCTTGATTTCGAGAGTGAGCGAAACTAATGAAAACATTGTTGGGGTAAAACCTAAAGGGAAAGACCTAGCACCAAATCCAATTTGCCATCTGATCTAACTTCTGGAGGCAGTCAAAATGAGCCTTAGAATTCTTCCCTACCTTATTCCTGTGCTGAGATACAGGCTGCTCCAACCTGCTGTAAAATGCTTGATTTCGAGAGTGAGCGAAACTAATGAAAACATTGTTGGGGTAAAACCTAAAGGGAAAGACCTAGCACCAAATCCAATTTGCCATCTGATCTAACTTCTGGAGGCAGTCAAAATGAGCCTTAGAATTCTTCCCTACCTTATTCCTGTGCTGAGATACAGGCTGCTCCAACCTGCTGTAAAATGCTTGATTTCGAGAGTGAGCGAAACTAATGAAAACATTGTTGGGGTAAAACCTAAAGGGAAAGACCTAGCACCAAATCCAATTTGCCATCTGATCTAACTTCTGGAGGCAGTCAAAATGAGCCTTAGAATTCTTCCCTACCTTATTCCTGTGCTGAGATACAGGCTGCTCCAACCTGCTGTAAAATGCTTGATTTCGAGAGTGAGCGAAACTAATGAAAACATTGTTGGGGTAAAACCTAAAGGGAAAGACCTAGCACCAAATCCAATTTGCCATCTGATCTAACTTCTGGAGGCAGTCCAAATGATCCTTAGAATTCTTCCCTACCTTATTCCTGTGCTGAGATACAGGCTGCTCCAACCTGCTGTAAAATGCTTGATTTCGAGAGTGAGCGAAACTAATGAAAACATTGTTGGGGTAAAACCTAAAGGGAAAGACCTAGCACCAAATCCAATTTGCCATCTGATCTAACTTCTGGAGGCAGTCAAAATGAGCCTTAGAATTCTTCCCTACCTTATTCCTGTGCTGAGATACAGGCTGCTCCAACCTGCTGTAAAATGCTTGATTTCGAGAGTGAGCGAAACTAATGAAAACATTGTTGGGGTAAAACCTAAAGGGAAAGACCTAGCACCAAATCCAATTTGCCATCTGATCTAACTTCTGGAGGCAGTCAAAATGAGCCTTAGAATTCTTCCCTACCTTATTCCTGTGCTGAGATACAGGCTGCTCCAACCTGCTGTAAAATGCTTGATTTCGAGAGTGAGCGAAACTAATGAAAACATTGTTGGGGTAAAACCTAAAGGGAAAGACCTAGCACCAAATCCAATTTGCCATCTGATCTAACTTCTGGAGGCAGTCCAAATGAGCCTTAGAATTCTTCCCTACCTTATTCCTGTGCTGAGATACAGGCTGCTCCAACCTGCTGTAAAATGCTTGATTTCGAGAGTGAGCGAAACTAATGAAAACATTGTTGGGGTAAAACCTAAAGGGAAAGACCTAGCACCAAATCCAATTTGCCATCTGATCTAACTTCTGGAGGCAGTCAAAATGAGCCTTAGAATTCTTCCCTACCTTATTCCTGTGCTGAGATACAGGCTGCTCCAACCTGCTGTAAAATGCTTGATTTCGAGAGTGAGCGAAACTAATGAAAACATTGTTGGGGTAAAACCTAAAGGGAAAGACCTAGCACCAAATCCAATTTGCCATCTGATCTAACTTCTGGAGGCAGTCAAAATGAGCCTTAGAATTCTTCCCTACCTTATTCCTGTGCTGAGATACAGGCTGCTCCAACCTGCTGTAAAATGCTTGATTTCGAGAGTGAGCGAAACTAATGAAAACATTGTTGGGGTAAAACCTAAAGGGAAAGACCTAGCACCAAATCCAATTTGCCATCTGATCTAACTTCTGGAGGCAGTCAAAATGAGCCTTAGAATTCTTCCCTACCTTATTCCTGTGCTGAGATACAGGCTGCTCCAACCTGCTGTAAAATGCTTGATTTCGAGAGTGAGCGAAACTAATGAAAACATTGTTGGGGTAAAACCTAAAGGGAAAGACCTAGCACCAAATCCAATTTGCCATCTGATCTAACTTCTGGAGGCAGTCAAAATGAGCCTTAGAATTCTTCCCTACCTTATTCCTGTGCTGAGATACAGGCTGCTCCAACCTGCTGTAAAATGCTTGATTTCGAGAGTGAGCGAAACTAATGAAAACATTGTTGGGGTAAAACCTAAAGGGAAAGACCTAGCACCAAATCCAATTTGCCATCTGATCTAACTTCTGGAGGCAGTCAAAATGAGCCTTAGAATTCTTCCCTACCTTATTCCTGTGCTGAGATACAGGCTGCTCCAACCTGCTGTAAAATGCTTGATTTCGAGAGTGAGCGAAACTAATGAAAACATTGTTGGGGTAAAACCTAAAGGGAAAGACCTAGCACCAAATCCAATTTGCCATCTGATCTAACTTCTGGAGGCAGTCAAAATGAGCCTTAGAATTCTTCCCTACCTTATTCCTGTGCTGAGATACAGGCTGCTCCAACCTGCTGTAAAATGCTTGATTTCGAGAGTGAGCGAAACTAATGAAAACATTGTTGGGGTAAAACCTAAAGGGAAAGACCTAGCACCAAATCCAATTTGCCATCTGATCTAACTTCTGGAGGCAGTCCAAATGAGCCTTAGAATTCTTCCCTACCTTATTCCTGTGCTGAGATACAGGCTGCTCCAACCTGCTGTAAAATGCTTGATTTCGAGAGTGAGCGAAACTAATGAAAACATTGTTGGGGTAAAACCTAAAGGGAAAGACCTAGCACCAAATCCAATTTGCCATCTGATCTAACTTCTGGAGGCAGTCAAAATGAGCCTTAGAATTCTTCCCTACCTTATTCCTGTGCTGAGATACAGGCTGCTCCAACCTGCTGTAAAATGCTTGATTTCCAGAGTGAGCGAAACTAATGAAAACATTGTTGGGGTAAAACCTAAAGGGAAAGACCTAGCACCAAATCCAATTTGCCATCTGATCTAACTTCTGGAGGCAGTCAAAATGAGCCTTAGAATTCTTCCCTACCTTATTCCTGTGCTGAGATACAGGCTGCTCCAACCTGCTGTAAAATGCTTGATTTCGAGAGTGAGCGAAACTAATGAAAACATTGTTGGGGTAAAACCTAAAGGGAAAGACCTAGCACCAAATCCAATTTGCCATCTGATCTAACTTCTGGAGGCAGTCAAAATGAGCCTTAGAATTCTTCCCTACCTTATTCCTGTGCTGAGATACAGGCTGCTCCAACCTGCTGTAAAATGCTTGATTTCGAGAGTGAGCGAAACTAATGAAAACATTGTTGGGGTAAAACCTAAAGGGAAAGACCTAGCACCAAATCCAATTTGCCATCTGATCTAACTTCTGGAGGCAGTCAAAATGAGCCTTAGAATTCTTCCCTACCTTATTCCTGTGCTGAGATACAGGCTGCTCCAACCTGCTGTAAAATGCTTGATTTCGAGAGTGAGCGAAACTAATGAAAACATTGTTGGGGTAAAACCTAAAGGGAAAGACCTAGCACCAAATCCAATTTGCCATCTGATCTAACTTCTGGAGGCAGTCAAAATGAGCCTTAGAATTCTTCCCTACCTTATTCCTGTGCTGAGATACAGGCTGCTCCAACCTGCTGTAAAATGCTTGATTTCGAGAGTGAGCGAAACTAATGAAAACATTGTTGGGGTAAAACCTAAAGGGAAAGACCTAGCACCAAATCCAATTTGCCATCTGATCTAACTTCTGGAGGCAGTCAAAATGAGCCTTAGAATTCTTCCCTACCTTATTCCTGTGCTGAGATACAGGCTGCTCCAACCTGCTGTAAAATGCTTGATTTCGAGAGTGAGCGAAACTAATGAAAACATTGTTGGGGTAAAACCTAAAGGGAAAGACCTAGCACCAAATCCAATTTGCCATCTGATCTAACTTCTGGAGGCAGTCCAAATGATCCTTAGAATTCTTCCCTACCTTATTCCTGTGCTGAGATACAGGCTGCTCCAACCTGCTGTAAAATGCTTGATTTCGAGAGTGAGCGAAACTAATGAAAACATTGTTGGGGTAAAACCTAAAGGGAAAGACCTAGCACCAAATCCAATTTGCCATCTGATCTAACTTCTGGAGGCAGTCAAAATGAGCCTTAGAATTCTTCCCTACCTTATTCCTGTGCTGAGATACAGGCTGCTCCAACCTGCTGTAAAATGCTTGATTTCGAGAGTGAGCGAAACTAATGAAAACATTGTTGGGGTAAAACCTAAAGGGAAAGACCTAGCACCAAATCCAATTTGCCATCTGATCTAACTTCTGGAGGCAGTCCAAATGAGCCTTAGAATTCTTCCCTACCTTATTCCTGTGCTGAGATACAGGCTGCTCCAACCTGCTGTAAAATGCTTGATTTCGAGAGTGAGCGAAACTAATGAAAACATTGTTGGGGTAAAACCTAAAGGGAAAGACCTAGCACCAAATCCAATTTGCCATCTGATCTAACTTCTGGAGGCAGTCAAAATGAGCCTTAGAATTCTTCCCTACCTTATTCCTGTGCTGAGATACAGGCTGCTCCAACCTGCTGTAAAATGCTTGATTTCGAGAGTGAGCGAAACTAATGAAAACATTGTTGGGGTAAAACCTAAAGGGAAAGACCTAGCACCAAATCCAATTTGCCATCTGATCTAACTTCTGGAGGCAGTCCAAATGATCCTTAGAATTCTTCCCTACCTTATTCCTGTGCTGAGATACAGGCTGCTCCAACCTGCTGTAAAATGCTTGATTTCGAGAGTGAGCGAAACTAATGAAAACATTGTTGGGGTAAAACCTAAAGGGAAAGACCTAGCACCAAATCCAATTTGCCATCTGATCTAACTTCTGGAGGCAGTCAAAATGAGCCTTAGAATTCTTCCCTACCTTATTCCTGTGCTGAGATACAGGCTGCTCCAACCTGCTGTAAAATGCTTGATTTCGAGAGTGAGCGAAACTAATGAAAACATTGTTGGGGTAAAACCTAAAGGGAAAGACCTAGCACCAAATCCAATTTGCCATCTGATCTAACTTCTGGAGGCAGTCAAAATGAGCCTTAGAATTCTTCCCTACCTTATTCCTGTGCTGAGATACAGGCTGCTCCAACCTGCTGTAAAATGCTTGATTTCGAGAGTGAGCGAAACTAATGAAAACATTGTTGGGGTAAAACCTAAAGGGAAAGACCTAGCACCAAATCCAATTTGCCATCTGATCTAACTTCTGGAGGCAGTCAAAATGAGCCTTAGAATTCTTCCCTACCTTATTCCTGTGCTGAGATACAGGCTGCTCCAACCTGCTGTAAAATGCTTGATTTCGAGAGTGAGCGAAACTAATGAAAACATTGTTGGGGTAAAACCTAAAGGAAAGACCTAGCACCAAATCCAATTTGCCATCTGATCTAACTTCTGGAGGCAGTCAAAATGAGCCTTAGAATTCTTCCCTACCTTATTCCTGTGCTGAGATACAGGCTGCTCCAACCTGCTGTAAAATGCTTGATTTCGAGAGTGAGCGAAACTAATGAAAACATTGTTGGGGTAAAACCTAAAGGGAAAGACCTAGCACCAAATCCAATTTGCCATCTGATCTAACTTCTGGAGGCAGTCAAAATGAGCCTTAGAATTCTTCCCTACCTTATTCCTGTGCTGAGATACAGGCTGCTCCAACCTGCTGTAAAATGCTTGATTTCCAGAGTGAGCGAAACTAATGAAAACATTGTTGGGGTAAAACCTAAAGGGAAAGACCTAGCACCAAATCCAATTTGCCATCTGATCTAACTTCTGGAGGCAGTCAAAATGAGCCTTAGAATTCTTCCCTACCTTATTCCTGTGCTGAGATACAGGCTGCTCCAACCTGCTGTAAAATGCTTGATTTCGAGAGTGAGCGAAACTAATGAAAACATTGTTGGGTAGTAAAACCTAAAGGGAAAGACCTAGCACCAAATCCAATTTGCCATCTGATCTAACTTCTGGAGGCAGTCAAAATGAGCCTTAGAATTCTTCCCTACCTTATTCCTGTGCTGAGATACAGGCTGCTCCAACCTGCTGTAAAATGCTTGATTTCGAGAGTGAGCGAAACTAATGAAAACATTGTTGGGGTAAAACCTAAAGGGAAAGACCTAGCACCAAATCCAATTTGCCATCTGATCTAACTTCTGGAGGCAGTCAAAATGAGCCTTAGAATTCTTCCCTACCTTATTCCTGTGCTGAGATACAGGCTGCTCCAACCTGCTGTAAAATGCTTGATTTCGAGAGTGAGCGAAACTAATGAAAACATTGTTGGGGTAAAACCTAAAGGGAAAGACCTAGCACCAAATCCAATTTGCCATCTGATCTAACTTCTGGAGGCAGTCAAAATGAGCCTTAGAATTCTTCCCTACCTTATTCCTGTGCTGAGATACAGGCTGCTCCAACCTGCTGTAAAATGCTTGATTTCGAGAGTGAGCGAAACTAATGAAAACATTGTTGGGGTAAAACCTAAAGGGAAAGACCTAGCACCAAATCCAATTTGCCATCTGATCTAACTTCTGGAGGCAGTCAAAATGAGCCTTAGAATTCTTCCCTACCTTATTCCTGTGCTGAGATACAGGCTGCTCCAACCTGCTGTAAAATGCTTGATTTCGAGAGTGAGCGAAACTAATGAAAACATTGTTGGGGTAAAACCTAAAGGGAAAGACCTAGCACCAAATCCAATTTGCCATCTGATCTAACTTCTGGAGGCAGTCAAAATGAGCCTTAGAATTCTTCCCTACCTTATTCCTGTGCTGAGATACAGGCTGCTCCAACCTGCTGTAAAATGCTTGATTTCCAGAGTGAGCGAAACTAATGAAAACATTGTTGGGGTAAAACCTAAAGGGAAAGACCTAGCACCAAATCCAATTTGCCATCTGATCTAACTTCTGGAGGCAGTCAAAATGAGCCTTAGAATTCTTCCCTACCTTATTCCTGTGCTGAGATACAGGCTGCTCCAACCTGCTGTAAAATGCTTGATTTCGAGAGTGAGCGAAACTAATGAAAACATTGTTGGGGTAAAACCTAAAGGGAAAGACCTAGCACCAAATCCAATTTGCCATCTGATCTAACCTAACTTCTGGAGGCAGTCAAAATGAGCATTTGAATTCTTCCCTACCTTATTCCTGTGCTGAGATACAGGCTGCTCCAACCTGCTGTAAAATGCTTGATTTCGAGAGTGAGCGAAACTAATGAAAACATTGTTGGGGTAAAACCTAAAGGGAAAGACCTAGCACCAAATCCAATTTGCCATCTGATCTAACTTCTGGAGGCAGTCAAAATGAGCATTTGAATTCTTCCCTACCTTATTCCTGTGCTGAGATACAGGCTGCTGCTCCAACCTGCTGTAAAATGCTTGATTTCGAGAGTGAGCGAAACTAATGAAAACATTGTTGGGGTAAAACCTAAAGGGAAAGACCTAGCACCAAATCCAATTTGCCATCTGATCTAACTTCTGGAGGCAGTCAAAATGAGCCTTAGAATTCTTCCCTACCTTATTCCTGTGCTGAGATACAGGCTGCTCCAACCTGCTGTAAAATGCTTGATTTCGAGAGTGAGCGAAACTAATGAAAACATTGTTGGGGTAAAACCTAAAGGGAAAGACCTAGCACCAAATCCAATTTGCCATCTGATCTAACTTCTGGAGGCAGTCCAAATGATCCTTAGAATTCTTCCCTACCTTATTCCTGTGCTGAGATACAGGCTGCTCCAACCTGCTGTAAAATGCTTGATTTCGAGAGTGAGCGAAACTAATGAAAACATTGTTGGGGTAAAACCTAAAGGGAAAGACCTAGCACCAAATCCAATTTGCCATCTGATCTAACTTCTGGAGGCAGTCAAAATGAGCCTTAGAATTCTTCCCTACCTTATTCCTGTGCTGAGATACAGGCTGCTCCAACCTGCTGTAAAATGCTTGATTTCGAGAGTGAGCGAAACTAATGAAAACATTGTTGGGGTAAAACCTAAAGGGAAAGACCTAGCACCAAATCCAATTTGCCATCTGATCTAACTTCTGGAGGCAGTCCAAATGAGCCTTAGAATTCTTCCCTACCTTATTCCTGTGCTGAGATACAGGCTGCTCCAACCTGCTGTAAAATGCTTGATTTCGAGAGTGAGCGAAACTAATGAAAACATTGTTGGGGTAAAACCTAAAGGGAAAGACCTAGCACCAAATCCAATTTGCCATCTGATCTAACTTCTGGAGGCAGTCAAAATGAGCCTTAGAATTCTTCCCTACCTTATTCCTGTGCTGAGATACAGGCTGCTCCAACCTGCTGTAAAATGCTTGATTTCCAGAGTGAGCGAAACTAATGAAAACATTGTTGGGGTAAAACCTAAAGGGAAAGACCTAGCACCAAATCCAATTTGCCATCTGATCTAACTTCTGGAGGCAGTCCAAATGAGCCTTAGAATTCTTCCCTACCTTATTCCTGTGCTGAGATACAGGCTGCTCCAACCTGCTGTAAAATGCTTGATTTCGAGAGTGAGCGAAACTAATGAAAACATTGTTGGGGTAAAACCTAAAGGGAAAGACCTAGCACCAAATCCAATTTGCCATCTGATCTAACTTCTGGAGGCAGTCAAAATGAGCCTTAGAATTCTTCCCTACCTTATTCCTGTGCTGAGATACAGGCTGCTCCAACCTGCTGTAAAATGCTTGATTTCCAGAGTGAGCGAAACTAATGAAAACATTGTTGGGGTAAAACCTAAAGGGAAAGACCTAGCACCAAATCCAATTTGCCATCTGATCTAACTTCTGGAGGCAGTCAAAATGAGCCTTAGAATTCTTCCCTACCTTATTCCTGTGCTGAGATACAGGCTGCTCCAACCTGCTGTAAAATGCTTGATTTCGAGAGTGAGCGAAACTAATGAAAACATTGTTGGGGTAAAACCTAAAGGGAAAGACCTAGCACCAAATCCAATTTGCCATCTGATCTAACTTCTGGAGGCAGTCAAAATGAGCCTTAGAATTCTTCCCTACCTTATTCCTGTGCTGAGATACAGGCTGCTCCAACCTGCTGTAAAATGCTTGATTTCGAGAGTGAGCGAAACTAATGAAAACATTGTTGGGGTAAAAACCTAAAGGGAAAGACCTAGCACCAAATCCAATTTGCCATCTGATCTAACTTCTGGAGGCAGTCAAAATGAGCCTTAGAATTCTTCCCTACCTTATTCCTGTGCTGAGATACAGGCTGCTCCAACCTGCTGTAAAATGCTTGATTTCGAGAGTGAGCGAAACTAATGAAAACATTGTTGGGGTAAAACCTAAAGGGAAAGACCTAGCACCAAATCCAATTTGCCATCTGATCTAACTTCTGGAGGCAGTCAAAATGAGCCTTAGAATTCTTCCCTACCTTATTCCTGTGCTGAGATACAGGCTGCTCCAACCTGCTGTAAAATGCTTGATTTCCAGAGTGAGCGAAACTAATGAAAACATTGTTGGGGTAAAACCTAAAGGGAAAGACCTAGCACCAAATCCAATTTGCCATCTGATCTAACTTCTGGAGGCAGTCAAAATGAGCCTTAGAATTCTTCCCTACCTTATTCCTGTGCTGAGATACAGGCTGCTCCAACCTGCTGTAAAATGCTTGATTTCGAGAGTGAGCGAAACTAATGAAAACATTGTTGGGGTAAAACCTAAAGGGAAAGACCTAGCACCAAATCCAATTTGCCATCTGATCTAACTTCTGGAGGCAGTCAAAATGAGCCTTAGAATTCTTCCCTACCTTATTCCTGTGCTGAGATACAGGCTGCTCCAACCTGCTGTAAAATGCTTGATTTCGAGAGTGAGCGAAACTAATGAAAACATTGTTGGGGTAAAACCTAAAGGGAAAGACCTAGCACCAAATCCAATTTGCCATCTGATCTAACTTCTGGAGGCAGTCAAAATGAGCCTTAGAATTCTTCCCTACCTTATTCCTGTGCTGAGATACAGGCTGCTCCAACCTGCTGTAAAATGCTTGATTTCGAGAGTGAGCGAAACTAATGAAAACATTGTTGGGGTAAAACCTAAAGGGAAAGACCTAGCACCAAATCCAATTTGCCATCTGATCTAACTTCTGGAGGCAGTCAAAATGAGCCTTAGAATTCTTCCCTACCTTATTCCTGTGCTGAGATACAGGCTGCTCCAACCTGCTGTAAAATGCTTGATTTCCAGAGTGAGCGAAACTAATGAAAACATTGTTGGGGTAAAACCTAAAGGGAAAGACCTAGCACCAAATCCAATTTGCCATCTGATCTAACTTCTGGAGGCAGTCAAAATGAGCCTTAGAATTCTTCCCTACCTTATTCCTGTGCTGAGATACAGGCTGCTCCAACCTGCTGTAAAATGCTTGATTTCCAGAGTGAGCGAAACTAATGAAAACATTGTTGGGGGTAAAACCTAAAGGGAAAGACCTAGCACCAAATCCAATTTGCCATCTGATCTAACTTCTGGAGGCAGTCAAAATGAGCCTTAGAATTCTTCCCTACCTTATTCCTGTGCTGAGATACAGGCTGCTCCAACCTGCTGTAAAATGCTTGATTTCGAGAGTGAGCGAAACTAATGAAAACATTGTTGGGGGTAAAACCTAAAGGGAAAGACCTAGCACCAAATCCAATTTGCCATCTGATCTAACTTCTGGAGGCAGTCAAAATGAGCCTTAGAATTCTTCCCTACCTTATTCCTGTGCTGAGATACAGGCTGCTCCAACCTGCTGTAAAATGCTTGATTTCGAGAGTGAGCGAAACTAATGAAAACATTGTTGGGGTAAAACCTAAAGGGAAAGACCTAGCACCAAATCCAATTTGCCATCTGATCTAACTTCTGGAGGCAGTCAAAATGAGCCTTAGAATTCTTCCCTACCTTATTCCTGTGCTGAGATACAGGCTGCTCCAACCTGCTGTAAAATGCTTGATTTCCAGAGTGAGCGAAACTAATGAAAACATTGTTGGGGTAAAACCTAAAGGGAAAGACCTAGCACCAAATCCAATTTTGCCATCTGATCTAACTTCTGGAGGCAGTCAAAATGAGCCTTAGAATTCTTCCCTACCTTATTCCTGTGCTGAGATACAGGCTGCTCCAACCTGCTGTAAAATGCTTGATTTCGAGAGTGAGCGAAACTAATGAAAACATTGTTGGGGTAAAACCTAAAGGGAAAGACCTAGCACCAAATCCAATTTGCCATCTGATCTAACTTCTGGAGGCAGTCAAAATGAGCCTTAGAATTCTTCCCTACCTTATTCCTGTGCTGAGATACAGGCTGCTCCAACCTGCTGTAAAATGCTTGATTTCGAGAGTGAGCGAAACTAATGAAAACATTGTTGGGGTAAAAACCTAAAGGGAAAGACCTAGCACCAAATCCAATTTGCCATCTGATCTAACTTCTGGAGGCAGTCAAAATGAGCCTTAGAATTCTTCCCTACCTTATTCCTGTGCTGAGATACAGGCTGCTCCAACCTGCTGTAAAATGCTTGATTTCGAGAGTGAGCGAAACTAATGAAAACATTGTTGGGGTAAAACCTAAAGGGAAAGACCTAGCACCAAATCCAATTTGCCATCTGATCTAACTTCTGGAGGCAGTCAAAATGAGCCTTAGAATTCTTCCCTACCTTATTCCTGTGCTGAGATACAGGCTGCTCCAACCTGCTGTAAAATGCTTGATTTCGAGAGTGAGCGAAACTAATGAAAACATTGTTGGGGTAAAACCTAAAGGGAAAGACCTAGCACCAAATCCAATTTGCCATCTGATCTAACTTCTGGAGGCAGTCAAAATGAGCCTTAGAATTCTTCCCTACCCTTATTCCTGTGCTGAGATACAGGCTGCTCCAACCTGCTGTAAAATGCTTGATTTCGAGAGTGAGCGAAACTAATGAAAACATTGTTGGGGTAAAACCTAAAGGGAAAGACCTAGCACCAAATCCAATTTGCCATCTGATCTAACTTCTGGAGGCAGTCAAAATGAGCCTTAGAATTCTTCCCTACCTTATTCCTGTGCTGAGATACAGGCTGCTCCAACCTGCTGTAAAATGCTTGATTTCCAGAGTGAGCGAAACTAATGAAAACATTGTTGGGGTAAAACCTAAAGGGAAAGACCTAGCACCAAATCCAATTTGCCATCTGATCTAACTTCTGGAGGCAGTCAAAATGAGCCTTAGAATTCTTCCCTACCTTATTCCTGTGCTGAGATACAGGCTGCTCCAACCTGCTGTAAAATGCTTGATTTCGAGAGTGAGCGAAACTAATGAAAACATTGTTGGGGTAAAACCTAAAGGGAAAGACCTAGCACCAAATCCAATTTGCCATCTGATCTAACTTCTGGAGGCAGTCAAAATGAGCCTTAGAATTCTTCCCTACCTTATTCCTGTGCTGAGATACAGGCTGCTCCAACCTGCTGTAAAATGCTTGATTTCCAGAGTGAGCGAAACTAATGAAAACATTGTTGGGGTAAAACCTAAAGGGAAAGACCTAGCACCAAATCCAATTTGCCATCTGATCTAACTTCTGGAGGCAGTCAAAATGAGCCTTAGAATTCTTCCCTACCTTATTCCTGTGCTGAGATACAGGCTGCTCCAACCTGCTGTAAAATGCTTGATTTCGAGAGTGAGCGAAACTAATGAAAACATTGTTGGGGTAAAACCTAAAGGGAAAGACCTAGCACCAAATCCAATTTGCCATCTGATCTAACTTCTGGAGGCAGTCAAAATGAGCCTTAGAATTCTTCCCTACCTTATTCCTGTGCTGAGATACAGGCTGCTCCATCCTGCTGTAAAATGCTTGATTTCGAGAGTGAGCGAAACTAATGAAAACATTGTTGGGGTAAAACCTAAAGGGAAAGACCTAGCACCAAATCCAATTTGCCATCTGATCTAACTTCTGGAGGCAGTCAAAATGAGCCTTAGAATTCTTCCCTACCTTATTCCTGTGCTGAGATACAGGCTGCTCCAACCTGCTGTAAAATGCTTGATTTCGAGAGTGAGCGAAACTAATGAAAACATTGTTGGGGTAAAACCTAAAGGGAAAGACCTAGCACCAAATCCAATTTGCCATCTGATCTAACTTCTGGAGGCAGTCAAAATGAGCCTTAGAATTCTTCCCTACCTTATTCCTGTGCTGAGATACAGGCTGCTCCAACCTGCTGTAAAATGCTTGATTTCGAGAGTGAGCGAAACTAATGAAAACATTGTTGGGGTAAAACCTAAAGGGAAAGACCTAGCACCAAATCCAATTTGCCATCTGATCTAACTTCTGGAGGCAGTCAAAATGAGCCTTAGAATTCTTCCCTACCTTATTCCTGTGCTGAGATACAGGCTGCTCCAACCTGCTGTAAAATGCTTGATTTCGAGAGTGAGCGAAACTAATGAAAACATTGTTGGGGTAAAAACCTAAAGGGAAAGACCTAGCACCAAATCCAATTTGCCATCTGATCTAACTTCTGGAGGCAGTCAAAATGAGCCTTAGAATTCTTCCCTACCTTATTCCTGTGCTGAGATACAGGCTGCTCCAACCTGCTGTAAAATGCTTGATTTCGAGAGTGAGCGAAACTAATGAAAACATTGTTGGGGTAAAACCTAAAGGGAAAGACCTAGCACCAAATCCAATTTGCCATCTGATCTAACTTCTGGAGGCAGTCAAAATGAGCCTTAGAATTCTTCCCTACCTTATTCCTGTGCTGAGATACAGGCTGCTCCAACCTGCTGTAAAATGCTTGATTTCGAGAGTGAGCGAAACTAATGAAAACATTGTTGGGGTAAAACCTAAAGGGAAAGACCTAGCACCAAATCCAATTTGCCATCTGATCTAACTTCTGGAGGCAGTCAAAATGAGCCTTAGAATTCTTCCCTACCTTATTCCTGTGCTGAGATACAGGCTGCTCCAACCTGCTGTAAAATGCTTGATTTCCAGAGTGAGCGAAACTAATGAAAACATTGTTGGGGTAAAACCTAAAGGGAAAGACCTAGCACCAAATCCAATTTGCCATCTGATCTAACTTCTGGAGGCAGTCAAAATGAGCCTTAGAATTCTTCCCTACCTTATTCCTGTGCTGAGATACAGGCTGCTCCAACCTGCTGTAAAATGCTTGATTTCCAGAGTGAGCGAAACTAATGAAAACATTGTTGGGGTAAAACCTAAAGGGAAAGACCTAGCACCAAATCCAATTTGCCATCTGATCTAACTTCTGGAGGCAGTCAAAATGAGCCTTAGAATTCTTCCCTACCTTATTCCTGTGCTGAGATACAGGCTGCTCCAACCTGCTGTAAAATGCTTGATTTCGAGAGTGAGCGAAACTAATGAAAACATTGTTGGGGTAAAACCTAAAGGGAAAGACCTAGCACCAAATCCAATTTGCCATCTGATCTAACTTCTGGAGGCAGTCAAAATGAGCCTTAGAATTCTTCCCTACCTTATTCCTGTGCTGAGATACAGGCTGCTCCAACCTGCTGTAAAATGCTTGATTTCGAGAGTGAGCGAAACTAATGAAAACATTGTTGGGGTAAAACCTAAAGGGAAAGACCTAGCACCAAATCCAATTTGCCATCTGATCTAACTTCTGGAGGCAGTCAAAATGAGCCTTAGAATTCTTCCCTACCTTATTCCTGTGCTGAGATACAGGCTGCTCCAACCTGCTGTAAAATGCTTGATTTCCAGAGTGAGCGAAACTAATGAAAACATTGTTGGGGTAAAACCTAAAGGGAAAGACCTAGCACCAAATCCAATTTGCCATCTGATCTAACTTCTGGAGGCAGTCAAATGAGCCTTAGAATTCTTCCCTACCTTATTCCTGTGCTGAGATACAGGCTGCTCCAACCTGCTGTAAAATGCTTGATTTCGAGAGTGAGCGAAACTAATGAAAACATTGTTGGGGTAAAACCTAAAGGGAAAGACCTAGCACCAAATCCAATTTGCCATCTGATCTAACTTCTGGAGGCAGTCAAAATGAGCCTTAGAATTCTTCCCTACCTTATTCCTGTGCTGAGATACAGGCTGCTCCAACCTGCTGTAAAATGCTTGATTTCGAGAGTGAGCGAAACTAATGAAAACATTGTTGGGGTAAAACCTAAAGGGAAAGACCTAGCACCAAATCCAATTTGCCATCTGATCTAACTTCTGGAGGCAGTCAAAATGAGCCTTAGAATTCTTCCCTACCTTATTCCTGTGCTGAGATACAGGCTGCTCCAACCTGCTGTAAAATGCTTGATTTCGAGAGTGAGCGAAACTAATGAAAACATTGTTGGGGTAAAACCTAAAGGGAAAGACCTAGCACCAAATCCAATTTGCCATCTGATCTAACTTCTGGAGGCAGTCAAAATGAGCCTTAGAATTCTTCCCTACCTTATTCCTGTGCTGAGATACAGGCTGCTCCAACCTGCTGTAAAATGCTTGATTTCGAGAGTGAGCGAAACTAATGAAAACATTGTTGGGGTAAAACCTAAAGGGAAAGACCTAGCACCAAATCCAATTTGCCATCTGATCTAACTTCTGGAGGCAGTCAAAATGAGCCTTAGAATTCTTCCCTACCTTATTCCTGTGCTGAGATACAGGCTGCTCCAACCTGCTGTAAAATGCTTGATTTCGAGAGTGAGCGAAACTAATGAAAACATTGTTGGGGTAAAACCTAAAGGGAAAGACCTAGCACCAAATCCAATTTGCCATCTGATCTAACTTCTGGAGGCAGTCAAAATGAGCCTTAGAATTCTTCCCTACCTTATTCCTGTGCTGAGATACAGGCTGCTCCAACCTGCTGTAAAATGCTTGATTTCGAGAGTGAGCGAAACTAATGAAAACATTGTTGGGGTAAAACCTAAAAGGGAAAGACCTAGCACCAAATCCAATTTGCCATCTGATCTAACTTCTGGAGGCAGTCCAAATGATCCTTAGAATTCTTCCCTACCTTATTCCTGTGCTGAGATACAGGCTGCTCCAACCTGCTGTAAAATGCTTGATTTCGAGAGTGAGCGAAACTAATGAAAACATTGTTGGGGTAAAACCTAAAGGGAAAGACCTAGCACCAAATCCAATTTGCCATCTGATCTAACTTCTGGAGGCAGTCAAAATGAGCCTTAGAATTCTTCCCTACCTTATTCCTGTGCTGAGATACAGGCTGCTCCAACCTGCTGTAAAATGCTTGATTTCGAGAGTGAGCGAAACTAATGAAAACATTGTTGGGGTAAAACCTAAAGGGAAAGACCTAGCACCAAATCCAATTTGCCATCTGATCTAACTTCTGGAGGCAGTCAAAATGAGCCTTAGAATTCTTCCCTACCTTATTCCTGTGCTGAGATACAGGCTGCTCCAACCTGCTGTAAAATGCTTGATTTCGAGAGTGAGTGAAACTAATGAAAACATTGTTGGGGTAAAACCTAAAGGGAAAGACCTAGCACCAAATCCAATTTGCCATCTGATCTAACTTCTGGAGGCAGTCAAAATGAGCCTTAGAATTCTTCCCTACCTTATTCCTGTGCTGAGATACAGGCTGCTCCAACCTGCTGTAAAATGCTTGATTTCCAGAGTGAGCGAAACTAATGAAAACATTGTTGGGGTAAAACCTAAAGGGAAAGACCTAGCACCAAATCCAATTTGCCATCTGATCTAACTTCTGGAGGCAGTCAAAATGAGCCTTAGAATTCTTCCCTACCTTATTCCTGTGCTGAGATACAGGCTGCTCCAACCTGCTGTAAAATGCTTGATTTCGAGAGTGAGCGAAACTAATGAAAACATTGTTGGGGTAAAACCTAAAGGGAAAGACCTAGCACCAAATCCAATTTGCCATCTGATCTAACTTCTGGAGGCAGTCAAAATGAGCCTTAGAATTCTTCCCTACCTTATTCCTGTGCTGAGATACAGGCTGCTCCAACCTGCTGTAAAATGCTTGATTTCGAGAGTGAGCGAAACTAATGAAAACATTGTTGGGGTAAAACCTAAAGGGAAAGACCTAGCACCAAATCCAATTTGCCATCTGATCTAACTTCTGGAGGCAGTCAAAATGAGCCTTAGAATTCTTCCCTACCTTATTCCTGTGCTGAGATACAGGCTGCTCCAACCTGCTGTAAAATGCTTGATTTCGAGAGTGAGCGAAACTAATGAAAACATTGTTGGGGTAAAACCTAAAGGGAAAGACCTAGCACCAAATCCAATTTGCCATCTGATCTAACTTCTGGAGGCAGTCAAAATGAGCCTTAGAATTCTTCCCTACCTTATTCCTGTGCTGAGATACAGGCTGCTCCAACCTGCTGTAAAATGCTTGATTTCGAGAGTGAGCGAAACTAATGAAAACATTGTTGGGGTAAAACCTAAAGGGAAAGACCTAGCACCAAATCCAATTTGCCATCTGATCTAACTTCTGGAGGCAGTCAAAATGAGCCTTAGAATTCTTCCCTACCTTATTCCTGTGCTGAGATACAGGCTGCTCCAACCTGCTGTAAAATGCTTGATTTCCAGAGTGAGCGAAACTAATGAAAACATTGTTGGGGGTAAAACCTAAAGGGAAAGACCT
>NW_027144451.1:0-37150 GCF_026170545.1 Melanerpes formicivorus | reverse complement strand
AGGAATAAGGTAGGGAAGAATTCTAAGGCTCATTTTGACTGCCTCCAGAAGTTAGACCAGATGGCAAATTGGATTTGGTGCTAGGTCTTTCCCTTTAGGTTTTACCCCAACAATGTTTTCATTAGTTTCGCTCACTCTCGAAATCAAGCATTTTACAGCAGGTTGGAGCAGCCTGTATCTCAGCACAGGAATAAGGTAGGGAAGAAATTCTAAGGCTCATTTTGACTGCCTCCAGAAGTTAGACCAGATGGCAAATTGGATTTGGTGCTAGGTCTTTCCCTTTAGGTTTTACCCCAACAATGTTTTCATTAGTTTCGCTCACTCTCGAAATCAAGCATTTTACAGCAGGTTGGAGCAGCCTGTATCTCAGCACAGGAATAAGGTAGGGAAGAATTCTAAGGATCATTTTGACTGCCTCCAGAAGTTAGATCAGATGGCAAATTGGATTTGGTGCTAGGTCTTTCCCTTTAGGTTTTACCCCAACAATGTTTTCATTAGTTTCGCTCACTCTCGAAATCAAGCATTTTACAGCAGGTTGGAGCAGCCTGTATCTCAGCACAGGAATAAGGTAGGGAAGAATTCTAAGGATCATTTTGACTGCCTCCAGAAGTTAGATCAGATGGCAAATTGGATTTGGTGCTAGGTCTTTCCCTTTAGGTTTTACCCCAACAATGTTTTCATTAGTTTCGCTCACTCTCGAAATCAAGCATTTTACAGCAGGTTGGAGCAGCCTGTATCTCAGCACAGGAATAAGGTAGGGAAGAATTCTAAGGCTCATTTTGACTGCCTCCAGAAGTTAGATCAGATGGCAAATTGGATTTGGTGCTAGGTCTTTCCCTTTAGGTTTTACCCCAACAATGTTTTCATTAGTTTCGCTCACTCTCGAAATCAAGCATTTTACAGCAGGTTGGAGCAGCCTGTATCTCAGCACAGGAATAAGGTAGGGAAGAATTCTAAGGCTCATTTTGACTGCCTCCAGAAGTTAGATCAGATGGCAAATTGGATTTGGTGCTAGGTCTTTCCCTTTAGGTTTTACCCCAACAATGTTTTCATTAGTTTCGCTCACTCTCGAAATCAAGCATTTTACAGCAGGTTGGAGCAGCCTGTATCTCAGCACAGGAATAAGGTAGGGAAGAATTCTAAGGCTCATTTTGACTGCCTCCAGAAGTTAGATCAGATGGCAAATTGGATTTGGTGCTAGGTCTTTCCCTTTAGGTTTTACCCCAACAATGTTTTCATTAGTTTCGCTCACTCTCGAAATCAAGCATTTTACAGCAGGTTGGAGCAGCCTGTATCTCAGCACAGGAATAAGGTAGGGAAGAACTCTAAGGATCATTTTGACTGCCTCCAGAAGTTAGATCAGATGGCAAATTGGATTTGGTGCTAGGTCTTTCCCTTTAGGTTTTACCCCAACAATGTTTTCATTAGTTTCGCTCACTCTCGAAATCAAGCATTTTACAGCAGGTTGGAGCAGCCTGTATCTCAGCACAGGAATAAGGTAGGGAAGAATTCTAAGGCTCATTTTGACTGCCTCCAGAAGTTAGATCAGATGGCAAATTGGATTTGGTGCTAGGTCTTTCCCTTTAGGTTTTACCCCAACAATGTTTTCATTAGTTTCGCTCACTCTCGAAATCAAGCATTTTACAGCAGGTTGGAGCAGCCTGTATCTCAGTACAGGAATAAGGTAGGGAAGAATTCTAAGGATCATTTTGACTGCCTCCAGAAGTTAGATCAGATGGCAAATTGGATTTGGTGCTAGGTCTTTCCCTTTAGGTTTTACCCCAACAATGTTTTCATTAGTTTCGCTCACTCTCGAAATCAAGCATTTTACAGCAGGTTGGAGCAGCCTGTATCTCAGCACAGGAATAAGGTAGGGAAGAATTCTAAGGATCATTTTGACTGCCTCCAGAAGTTAGACCAGATGGCAAATTGGATTTGGTGCTAGGTCTTTCCCTTTAGGTTTTACCCCAACAATGTTTTCATTAGTTTCGCTCACTCTCGAAATCAAGCATTTTACAGCAGGTTGGAGCAGCCTGTATCTCAGCACAGGAATAAGGTAGGGAAGAATTCTAAGGATCATTTTGACTGCCTCCAGAAGTTTAGATCAGATGGCAAATTGGATTTGGTGCTAGGTCTTTCCCTTTAGGTTTTACCCCAACAATGTTTTCATTAGCTTCGCTCACTCTCGAAATCAAGCATTTTACAGCAGGTTGGAGCAGCCTGTATCTCAGCACAGGAATAAGGTAGGGAAGAATTCTAAGGCTCATTTTGACTGCCTCCAGAAGTTAGATCAGATGGCAAATTGGATTTGGTGCTAGGTCTTTCCCTTTAGGTTTTACCCCAACAATGTTTTCATTAGTTTCGCTCACTCTCGAAATCAAGCATTTTACAGCAGGTTGGAGCAGCCTGTATCTCAGCACAGGAATAAGGTAGGGAAGAATTCTAAGGCTCATTTTGACTGCCTCCAGAAGTTAGATCAGATGGCAAATTGGATTTGGTGCTAGGTCTTTCCCTTTAGGTTTTACCCCAACAATGTTTTCATTAGTTTCACTCACTCTCGAAATCAAGCATTTTACAGCAGGTTGGAGCAGCCTGTATCTCAGCACAGGAATAAGGTAGGGAAGAATTCTAAGGCTCATTTTGACTGCCTCCAGAAGTTAGATCAGATGGCAAATTGGATTTGGTGCTAGGTCTTTCCCTTTAGGTTTTACCCCAACAATGTTTTCATTAGTTTCGCTCACTCTCGAAATCAAGCATTTTACAGCAGGTTGGAGCAGCCTGTATCTCAGCACAGGAATAAGGTAGGGAAGAATTCTAAGGCTCATTTTGACTGCCTCCAGAAGTTAGATCAGATGGCAAATTGGATTTGGTGCTAGGTCTTTCCCTTTAGGTTTTACCCCAACAATGTTTTCATTAGTTTCGCTCACTCTCGAAATCAAGCATTTTACAGCAGGTTGGAGCAGCCTGTATCTCAGCACAGGAATAAGGTAGGGAAGAATTCTAAGGATCATTTTGACTGCCTCCAGAAGTTAGATCAGATGGCAAATTGGATTTGGTGCTAGGTCTTTCCCTTTAGGTTTTACCCCAACAATGTTTTCATTAGCTTCGCTCACTCTCGAAATCAAGCATTTTACAGCAGGTTGGAGCAGCCTGTATCTCAGCACAGGAATAAGGTAGGGAAGAATTCTAAGGATCATTTTGACTGCCTCCAGAAGTTAGATCAGATGGCAAATTGGATTTGGTGCTAGGTCTTTCCCTTTAGGTTTTACCCCAACAATGTTTTCATTAGTTTCGCTCACTCTCGAAATCAAGCATTTTACAGCAGGTTGGAGCAGCCTGTATCTCAGCACAGGAATAAGGTAGGGAAGAATTCTAAGGCTCATTTTGACTGCCTCCAGAAGTTAGATCAGATGGCAAATTGGATTTGGTGCTAGGTCTTTCCCTTTAGGTTTTACCCCAACAATGTTTTCATTAGTTTCGCTCACTCTCGAAATCAAGCATTTTACAGCAGGTTGGAGCAGCCTGTATCTCAGCACAGGAATAAGGTAGGGAAGAATTCTAAGGCTCATTTTGACTGCCTCCAGAAGTTAGATCAGATGGCAAATTGGATTTGGTGCTAGGTCTTTCCCTTTAGGTTTTACCCCAACAATGTTTTCATTAGTTTCGCTCACTCTCGAAATCAAGCATTTTACAGCAGGTTGGAGCAGCCTGTATCTCAGCACAGGAATAAGGTAGGGAAGAATTCTAAGGATCATTTTGACTGCCTCCAGAAGTTAGATCAGATGGCAAATTGGATTTGGTGCTAGGTCTTTCCCTTTAGGTTTTACCCCAACAATGTTTTCATTAGTTTCGCTCACTCTCGAAATCAAGCATTTTACAGCAGGTTGGAGCAGCCTGTATCTCAGCACAGGAATAAGGTAGGGAAGAACTCTAAGGATCATTTTGACTGCCTCCAGAAGTTAGATCAGATGGCAAATTGGATTTGGTGCTAGGTCTTTCCCTTTAGGTTTTACCCCAACAATGTTTTCATTAGTTTCGCTCACTCTCGAAATCAAGCATTTTACAGCAGGTTGGAGCAGCCTGTATCTCAGCACAGGAATAAGGTAGGGAAGAATTCTAAGGCTCATTTTGACTGCCTCCAGAAGTTAGATCAGATGGCAAATTGGATTTGGTGCTAGGTCTTTCCCTTTAGGTTTTACCCCAACAATGTTTTCATTAGTTTCGCTCACTCTCGAAATCAAGCATTTTACAGCAGGTTGGAGCAGCCTGTATCTCAGCACAGGAATAAGGTAGGGAAGAATTCTAAGGCTCATTTTGACTGCCTCCAGAAGTTAGATCAGATGGCAAATTGGATTTGGTGCTAGGTCTTTCCCTTTAGGTTTTACCCCAACAATGTTTTCATTAGTTTCGCTCACTCTCGAAATCAAGCATTTTACAGCAGGTTGGAGCAGCCTGTATCTCAGCACAGGAATAAGGTAGGGAAGAATTCTAAGGCTCATTTTGACTGCCTCCAGAAGTTAGACCAGATGGCAAATTGGATTTGGTGCTAGGTCTTTCCCTTTAGGTTTTACCCCAACAATGTTTTCATTAGTTTCGCTCACTCTCGAAATCAAGCATTTTACAGCAGGTTGGAGCAGCCTGTATCTCAGCACAGGAATAAGGTAGGGAAGAATTCTAAGGATCATTTTGACTGCCTCCAGAAGTTAGATCAGATGGCAAATTGGATTTGGTGCTAGGTCTTTCCCTTTAGGTTTTACCCCAACAATGTTTTCATTAGCTTCGCTCACTCTCGAAATCAAGCATTTTACAGCAGGTTGGAGCAGCCTGTATCTCAGCACAGGAATAAGGTAGGGAAGAATTCTAAGGCTCATTTTGACTGCCTCCAGAAGTTAGATCAGATGGCAAATTGGATTTGGTGCTAGGTCTTTCCCTTTAGGTTTTACCCCAACAATGTTTTCATTAGTTTCGCTCACTCTCGAAATCAAGCATTTTACAGCAGGTTGGAGCAGCCTGTATCTCAGCACAGGAATAAGGTAGGGAAGAATTCTAAGGCTCATTTTGACTGCCTCCAGAAGTTAGATCAGATGGCAAATTGGATTTGGTGCTAGGTCTTTCCCTTTAGGTTTTACCCCAACAATGTTTTCATTAGTTTCGCTCACTCTCGAAATCAAGCATTTTACAGCAGGTTGGAGCAGCCTGTATCTCAGCACAGGAATAAGGTAGGGAAGAATTCTAAGGATCATTTTGACTGCCTCCAGAAGTTAGATCAGATGGCAAATTGGATTTGGTGCTAGGTCTTTCCCTTTAGGTTTTACCCCAACAATGTTTTCATTAGTTTCGCTCACTCTCGAAATCAAGCATTTTACAGCAGGTTGGAGCAGCCTGTATCTCAGCACAGGAATAAGGTAGGGAAGAATTCTAAGGCTCATTTTGACTGCCTCCAGAAGTTAGATCAGATGGCAAATTGGATTTGGTGCTAGGTCTTTCCCTTTAGGTTTTACCCCAACAATGTTTTCATTAGTTTCGCTCACTCTCGAAATCAAGCATTTTACAGCAGGTTGGAGCAGCCTGTATCTCAGCACAGGAATAAGGTAGGGAAGAATTCTAAGGATCATTTTGACTGCCTCCAGAAGTTAGACCAGATGGCAAATTGGATTTGGTGCTAGGTCTTTCCCTTTAGGTTTTACCCCAACAATGTTTTCATTAGTTTCGCTCACTCTCGAAATCAAGCATTTTACAGCAGGTTGGAGCAGCCTGTATCTCAGCACAGGAATAAGGTAGGGAAGAATTCTAAGGCTCATTTTGACTGCCTCCAGAAGTTAGATCAGATGGCAAATTGGATTTGGTGCTAGGTCTTTCCCTTTAGGTTTTACCCCAACAATGTTTTCATTAGTTTCGCTCACTCTCGAAATCAAGCATTTTACAGCAGGTTGGAGCAGCCTGTATCTCAGCACAGGAATAAGGTAGGGAAGAATTCTAAGGATCATTTTGACTGCCTCCAGAAGTTAGATCAGATGGCAAATTGGATTTGGTGCTAGGTCTTTCCCTTTAGGTTTTACCCCAACAATGTTTTCATTAGTTTCGCTCACTCTCGAAATCAAGCATTTTACAGCAGGTTGGAGCAGCCTGTATCTCAGCACAGGAATAAGGTAGGGAAGAATTCTAAGGATCATTTTGACTGCCTCCAGAAGTTAGATCAGATGGCAAATTGGATTTGGTGCTAGGTCTTTCCCTTTAGGTTTTACCCCAACAATGTTTTCATTAGTTTCGCTCACTCTCGAAATCAAGCATTTTACAGCAGGTTGGAGCAGCCTGTATCTCAGCACAGGAATAAGGTAGGGAAGAATTCTAAGGCTCATTTTGACTGCCTCCAGAAGTTAGATCAGATGGCAAATTGGATTTGGTGCTAGGTCTTTCCCTTTAGGTTTTACCCCAACAATGTTTTCATTAGTTTCGCTCACTCTCGAAATCAAGCATTTTACAGCAGGTTGGAGCAGCCTGTATCTCAGCACAGGAATAAGGTAGGGAAGAATTCTAAGGCTCATTTTGACTGCCTCCAGAAGTTAGATCAGATGGCAAATTGGATTTGGTGCTAGGTCTTTCCCTTTAGGTTTTACCCCAACAATGTTTTCATTAGTTTCGCTCACTCTCGAAATCAAGCATTTTACAGCAGGTTGGAGCAGCCTGTATCTCAGCACAGGAATAAGGTAGGGAAGAATTCTAAGGCTCATTTTGACTGCCTCCAGAAGTTAGATCAGATGGCAAATTGGATTTGGTGCTAGGTCTTTCCCTTTAGGTTTTACCCCAACAATGTTTTCATTAGTTTCGCTCACTCTCGAAATCAAGCATTTTAGAGCAGGTTGGAGCAGCCTGTATCTCAGCACAGGAATAAGGTAGGGAAGAATTCTAAGGCTCATTTTGACTGCCTCCAGAAGTTAGATCAGATGACAAATTGGATTTGGTGCTAGGTCTTTCCCTTTAGGTTTTACCCCAACAATGTTTTCATTAGTTTCGCTCACTCTCGAAATCAAGCATTTTACAGCAGGTTGGAGCAGCCTGTATCTCAGCACAGGAATAAGGTAGGGAAGAATTCTAAGGCTCATTTTGACTGCCTCCAGAAGTTAGATCAGATGGCAAATTGGATTTGGTGCTAGGTCTTTCCCTTTAGGTTTTACCCCAACAATGTTTTCATTAGTTTCGCTCACTCTCGAAATCAAGCATTTTACAGCAGGTTGGAGCAGCCTGTATCTCAGCACAGGAATAAGGTAGGGAAGAATTCTAAGGCTCATTTTGACTGCCTCCAGAAGTTAGATCAGATGGCAAATTGGATTTGGTGCTAGGTCTTTCCCTTTAGGTTTTACCCCAACAATGTTTTCATTAGCTTCGCTCACTCTCGAAATCAAGCATTTTACAGCAGGTTGGAGCAGCCTGTATCTCAGCACAGGAATAAGGTAGGGAAGAATTCTAAGGATCATTTTGACTGCCTCCAGAAGTTAGATCAGATGGCAAATTGGATTTGGTGCTAGGTCTTTCCCTTTAGGTTTTACCCCAACAATGTTTTCATTAGTTTCGCTCACTCTCGAAATCAAGCATTTTACAGCAGGTTGGAGCAGCCTGTATCTCAGCACAGGAATAAGGTAGGGAAGAATTCTAAGGCTCATTTTGACTGCCTCCAGAAGTTAGACCAGATGGCAAATTGGATTTGGTGCTAGGTCTTTCCCTTTAGGTTTTACCCCAACAATGTTTTCATTAGTTTCGCTCACTCTCGAAATCAAGCATTTTACAGCAGGTTGGAGCAGCCTGTATCTCAGCACAGGAATAAGGTAGGGAAGAATTCTAAGGCTCATTTTGACTGCCTCCAGAAGTTAGATCAGATGGCAAATTGGATTTGGTGCTAGGTCTTTCCCTTTAGGTTTTACCCCAACAATGTTTTCATTAGTTTCGCTCACTCTCGAAATCAAGCATTTTACAGCAGGTTGGAGCAGCCTGTATCTCAGCACAGGAATAAGGTAGGGAAGAACTCTAAGGCTCATTTTGACTGCCTCCAGAAGTTAGATCAGATGGCAAATTGGATTTGGTGCTAGGTCTTTCCCTTTAGGTTTTACCCCAACAATGTTTTCATTAGTTTCGCTCACTCTCGAAATCAAGCATTTTACAGCAGGTTGGAGCAGCCTGTATCTCAGCACAGGAATAAGGTAGGGAAGAATTCTAAGGCTCATTTTGACTGCCTCCAGAAGTTAGATCAGATGGCAAATTGGATTTGGTGCTAGGTCTTTCCCTTTAGGTTTTACCCCAACAATGTTTTCATTAGTTTCGCTCACTCTCGAAATCAAGCATTTTACAGCAGGTTGGAGCAGCCTGTATCTCAGCACAGGAATAAGGTAGGGAAGAATTCTAAGGCTCATTTTGACTGCCTCCAGAAGTTAGATCAGATGGCAAATTGGATTTGGTGCTAGGTCTTTCCCTTTAGGTTTTACCCCAACAATGTTTTCATTAGTTTCGCTCACTCTCGAAATCAAGCATTTTACAGCAGGTTGGAGCAGCCTGTATCTCAGCACAGGAATAAGGTAGGGAAGAATTCTAAGGCTCATTTTGACTGCCTCCAGAAGTTAGATCAGATGGCAAATTGGATTTGGTGCTAGGTCTTTCCCTTTAGGTTTTACCCCAACAATGTTTTCATTAGTTTCGCTCACTCTCGAAATCAAGCATTTTACAGCAGGTTGGAGCAGCCTGTATCTCAGCACAGGAATAAGGTAGGGAAGAATTCTAAGGCTCATTTTGACTGCCTCCAGAAGTTAGATCAGATGGCAAATTGGATTTGGTGCTAGGTCTTTCCCTTTAGGTTTTACCCCAACAATGTTTTCATTAGTTTCGCTCACTCTCGAAATCAAGCATTTTACAGCAGGTTGGAGCAGCCTGTATCTCAGCACAGGAATAAGGTAGGGAAGAATTCTAAGGATCATTTTGACTGCCTCCAGAAGTTAGATCAGATGGCAAATTGGATTTGGTGCTAGGTCTTTCCCTTTAGGTTTTACCCCAACAATGCTTTCATTAGTTTCGCTCACTCTCGAAATCAAGCATTTTACAGCAGGTTGGAGCAGCCTGTATCTCAGCACAGGAATAAGGTAGGGAAGAATTCTAAGGATCATTTTGACTGCCTCCAGAAGTTAGATCAGATGGCAAATTGGATTTGGTGCTAGGTCTTTCCCTTTAGGTTTTACCCCAACAATGTTTTCATTAGTTTCGCTCACTCTCGAAATCAAGCATTTTACAGCAGGTTGGAGCAGCCTGTATCTCAGCACAGGAATAAGGTAGGGAAGAACTCTAAGGATCATTTTGACTGCCTCCAGAAGTTAGATCAGATGGCAAATTGGATTTGGTGCTAGGTCTTTCCCTTTAGGTTTTACCCCAACAATGTTTTCATTAGTTTCGCTCACTCTCGAAATCAAGCATTTTACAGCAGGTTGGAGCAGCCTGTATCTCAGCACAGGAATAAGGTAGGGAAGAATTCTAAGGCTCATTTTGACTGCCTCCAGAAGTTAGATCAGATGGCAAATTGGATTTGGTGCTAGGTCTTTCCCTTTAGGTTTTACCCCAACAATGTTTTCATTCGTTTCGCTCACTCTCGAAATCAAGCATTTTACAGCAGGTTGGAGCAGCCTGTATCTCAGCACAGGAATAAGGTAGGGAAGAATTCTAAGGCTCATTTTGACTGCCTCCAGAAGTTAGATCCGATGGCAAATTGGATTTGGTGCTAGGTCTTTCCCTTTAGGTTTTACCCCAACAATGTTTTCATTAGTTTCGCTCACTCTCGAAATCAAGCATTTTACAGCAGGTTGGAGCAGCCTGTATCTCAGCACAGGAATAAGGTAGGGAAGAATTCTAAGGCTCATTTTGACTGCCTCCAGAAGTTAGATCAGATGGCAAATTGGATTTGGTGCTAGGTCTTTCCCTTTAGGTTTTACCCCAACAATGTTTTCATTAGTTTCGCTCACTCTCGAAATCAAGCATTTTACAGCAGGTTGGAGCAGCCTGTATCTCAGCACAGGAATAAGGTAGGGAAGAATTCTAAGGATCATTTTGACTGCCTCCAGAAGTTAGATCAGATGGCAAATTGGATTTGGTGCTAGGTCTTTCCCTTTAGGTTTTACCCCAACAATGTTTTCATTAGTTTCGCTCACTCTCGAAATCAAGCATTTTACAGCAGGTTGGAGCAGCCTGTATCTCAGCACAGGAATAAGGTAGGGAAGAATTCTAAGGCTCATTTTGACTGCCTCCAGAAGTTAGATCAGATGGCAAATTGGATTTGGTGCTAGGTCTTTCCCTTTAGGTTTTACCGCAACAATGTTTTCATTAGTTTCGCTCACTCTCGAAATCAAGCATTTTACAGCAGGTTGGAGCAGCCTGTATCTCAGCACAGGAATAAGGTAGGGAAGAATTCTAAGGCTCATTTTGACTGCCTCCAGAAGTTAGATCAGATGGCAAATTGGATTTGGTGCTAGGTCTTTCCCTTTAGGTTTTACCGCAACAATGTTTTCATTAGTTTCGCTCACTCTCGAAATCAAGCATTTTACAGCAGGTTGGAGCAGCCTGTATCTCAGCACAGGAATAAGGTAGGGAAGAATTCTAAGGCTCATTTTGACTGCCTCCAGAAGTTAGATCAGATGGCAAATTGGATTTGGTGCTAGGTCTTTCCCTTTAGGTTTTACCCCAACAATGTTTTCATTAGTTTCGCTCACTCTCGAAATCAAGCATTTTACAGCAGGTTGGAGCAGCCTGTATCTCAGCACAGGAATAAGGTAGGGAAGAATTCTAAGGCTCATTTTGACTGCCTCCAGAAGTTAGATCAGATGGCAAATTGGATTTGGTGCTAGGTCTTTCCCTTTAGGTTTTACCCCAACAATGTTTTCATTAGTTTCGCTCACTCTCGAAATCAAGCATTTTACAGCAGGTTGGAGCAGCCTGTATCTCAGCACAGGAATAAGGTAGGGAAGAATTCTAAGGCTCATTTTGACTGCCTCCAGAAGTTAGATCAGATGGCAAATTGGATTTGGTGCTAGGTCTTTCCCTTTAGGTTTTACCCCAACAATGTTTTCATTAGTTTCGCTCACTCTCGAAATCAAGCATTTTACAGCAGGTTGGAGCAGCCTGTATCTCAGCACAGGAATAAGGTAGGGAAGAATTCTAAGGATCATTTTGACTGCCTCCAGAAGTTAGATCAGATGGCAAATTGGATTTGGTGCTAGGTCTTTCCCTTTAGGTTTTACCCCAACAATGTTTTCATTAGTTTCGCTCACTCTCGAAATCAAGCATTTTACAGCAGGTTGGAGCAGCCTGTATCTCAGCACAGGAATAAGGTAGGGAAGAACTCTAAGGCTCATTTTGACTGCCTCCAGAAGTTAGATCAGATGGCAAATTGGATTTGGTGCTAGGTCTTTCCCTTTAGGTTTTACCCCAACAATGTTTTCATTAGTTTCGCTCACTCTCGAAATCAAGCATTTTACAGCAGGTTGGAGCAGCCTGTATCTCAGCACAGGAATAAGGTAGGGAAGAATTCTAAGGCTCATTTTGACTGCCTCCAGAAGTTAGATCAGATGGCAAATTGGATTTGGTGCTAGGTCTTTCCCTTTAGGTTTTACCCCAACAATGTTTTCATTAGTTTCGCTCACTCTCGAAATCAAGCATTTTACAGCAGGTTGGAGCAGCCTGTATCTCAGCACAGGAATAAGGTAGGGAAGAATTCTAAGGCTCATTTTGACTGCCTCCAGAAGTTAGATCAGATGGCAAATTGGATTTGGTGCTAGGTCTTTCCCTTTAGGTTTTACCCCAACAATGTTTTCATTAGTTTCGCTCACTCTCGAAATCAAGCATTTTACAGCAGGTTGGAGCAGCCTGTATCTCAGCACAGGAATAAGGTAGGGAAGAATTCTAAGGATCATTTTGACTGCCTCCAGAAGTTAGATCAGATGGCAAATTGGATTTGGTGCTAGGTCTTTCCCTTTAGGTTTTACCCCAACAATGTTTTCATTAGTTTCGCTCACTCTCGAAATCAAGCATTTTACAGCAGGTTGGAGCAGCCTGTATCTCAGCACAGGAATAAGGTAGGGAAGAATTCTAAGGATCATTTTGACTGCCTCCAGAAGTTAGATCAGATGGCAAATTGGATTTGGTGCTAGGTCTTTCCCTTTAGGTTTTACCCCAACAATGTTTTCATTAGTTTCGCTCACTCTCGAAATCAAGCATTTTACAGCAGGTTGGAGCAGCCTGTATCTCAGCACAGGAATAAGGTAGGGAAGAATTCTACGGCTCATTTTGACTGCCTCCAGAAGTTAGATCAGATGGCAAATTGGATTTGGTGCTAGGTCTTTCCCTTTAGGTTTTACCCCAACAATGTTTTCATTAGTTTCGCTCACTCTCGAAATCAAGCATTTTACAGCAGGTTGGAGCAGCCTGTATCTCAGCACAGGAATAAGGTAGGGAAGAATTCTAAGGATCATTTTGACTGCCTCCAGAAGTTAGATCAGATGGCAAATTGGATTTGGTGCTAGGTCTTTCCCTTTAGGTTTTACCCCAACAATGTTTTCATTAGTTTCGCTCACTCTCGAAATCAAGCATTTTACAGCAGGTTGGAGCAGCCTGTATCTCAGCACAGGAATAAGGTAGGGAAGAATTCTAAGGCTCATTTTGACTGCCTCCAGAAGTTAGATCAGATGGCAAATTGGATTTGGTGCTAGGTCTTTCCCTTTAGGTTTTACCCCAACAATGTTTTCATTAGTTTCGCTCACTCTCGAAATCAAGCATTTTACAGCAGGTTGGAGCAGCCTGTATCTCAGCACAGGAATAAGGTAGGGAAGAATTCTAAGGCTCATTTTGACTGCCTCCAGAAGTTAGATCAGATGGCAAATTGGATTTGGTGCTAGGTCTTTCCCTTTAGGTTTTACCCCAACAATGTTTTCATTAGTTTCGCTCACTCTCGAAATCAAGCATTTTACAGCAGGTTGGAGCAGCCTGTATCTCAGCACAGGAATAAGGTAGGGAAGAATTCTAAGGATCATTTTGACTGCCTCCAGAAGTTAGATCAGATGGCAAATTGGATTTGGTGCTAGGTCTTTCCCTTTAGGTTTTACCCCAACAATGTTTTCATTAGTTTCGCTCACTCTCGAAATCAAGCATTTTACAGCAGGTTGGAGCAGCCTGTATCTCAGCACAGGAATAAGGTAGGGAAGAACTCTAAGGATCATTTTGACTGCCTCCAGAAGTTAGATCAGATGGCAAATTGGATTTGGTGCTAGGTCTTTCCCTTTAGGTTTTACCCCAACAATGTTTTCATTAGTTTCGCTCACTCTCGAAATCAAGCATTTTACAGCAGGTTGGAGCAGCCTGTATCTCAGCACAGGAATAAGGTAGGGAAGAATTCTAAGGATCATTTTGACTGCCTCCAGAAGTTAGATCAGATGGCAAATTGGATTTGGTGCTAGGTCTTTCCCTTTAGGTTTTACCCCAACAATGTTTTCATTAGTTTCGCTCACTCTCGAAATCAAGCATTTTACAGCAGGTTGGAGCAGCCTGTATCTCAGCACAGGAATAAGGTAGGGAAGAATTCTAAGGCTCATTTTGACTGCCTCCAGAAGTTAGATCAGATGGCAAATTGGATTTGGTGCTAGGTCTTTCCCTTTAGGTTTTACCCCAACAATGTTTTCATTAGTTTCGCTCACTCTCGAAATCAAGCATTTTACAGCAGGTTGGAGCAGCCTGTATCTCAGCACAGGAATAAGGTAGGGAAGAATTCTACGGCTCATTTTGACTGCCTCCAGAAGTTAGATGAGATGGCAAATTGGATTTGGTGCTAGGTCTTTCCCTTTAGGTTTTACCCCAACAATGTTTTCATTAGTTTCGCTCACTCTCGAAATCAAGCATTTTACAGCAGGTTGGAGCAGCCTGTATCTCAGCACAGGAATAAGGTAGGGAAGAATTCTAAGGATCATTTTGACTGCCTCCAGAAGTTAGATCAGATGGCAAATTGGATTTGGTGCTAGGTCTTTCCCTTTAGGTTTTACCCCAACAATGTTTTCATTAGTTTCGCTCACTCTCGAAATCAAGCATTTTACAGCAGGTTGGAGCAGCCTGTATCTCAGCACAGGAATAAGGTAGGGAAGAATTCTAAGGCTCATTTTGACTGCCTCCAGAAGTTAGATCAGATGGCAAATTGGATTTGGTGCTAGGTCTTTCCCTTTAGGTTTTACCCCAACAATGTTTTCATTAGTTTCGCTCACTCTCGAAATCAAGCATTTTACAGCAGGTTGGAGCAGCCTGTATCTCAGCACAGGAATAAGGTAGGGAAGAATTCTAAGGCTCATTTTGACTGCCTCCAGAAGTTAGATCAGATGGCAAATTGGATTTGGTGCTAGGTCTTTCCCTTTAGGTTTTACCCCAACAATGTTTTCATTAGTTTCGCTCACTCTCGAAATCAAGCATTTTACAGCAGGTTGGAGCAGCCTGTATCTCAGCACAGGAATAAGGTAGGGAAGAATTCTAAGGATCATTTTGACTGCCTCCAGAAGTTAGATCAGATGGCAAATTGGATTTGGTGCTAGGTCTTTCCCTTTAGGTTTTACCCCAACAATGTTTTCATTAGTTTCGCTCACTCTCGAAATCAAGCATTTTACAGCAGGTTGGAGCAGCCTGTATCTCAGCACAGGAATAAGGTAGGGAAGAACTCTAAGGCTCATTTTGACTGCCTCCAGAAGTTAGATCAGATGGCAAATTGGATTTGGTGCTAGGTCTTTCCCTTTAGGTTTTACCCCAACAATGTTTTCATTAGTTTCGCTCACTCTCGAAATCAAGCATTTTACAGCAGGTTGGAGCAGCCTGTATCTCAGCACAGGAATAAGGTAGGGAAGAATTCTAAGGATCATTTTGACTGCCTCCAGAAGTTAGATCAGATGGCAAATTGGATTTGGTGCTAGGTCTTTCCCTTTAGGTTTTACCCCAACAATGTTTTCATTAGTTTCGCTCACTCTCGAAATCAAGCATTTTACAGCAGGTTGGAGCAGCCTGTATCTCAGCACAGGAATAAGGTAGGGAAGAATTCTAAGGATCATTTTGACTGCCTCCAGAAGTTAGATCAGATGGCAAATTGGATTTGGTGCTAGGTCTTTCCCTTTAGGTTTTACCCCAACAATGTTTTCATTAGTTTCGCTCACTCTCGAAATCAAGCATTTTACAGCAGGTTGGAGCAGCCTGTATCTCAGCACAGGAATAAGGTAGGGAAGAATTCTAAGGCTCATTTTGACTGCCTCCAGAAGTTAGATCAGATGGCAAATTGGATTTGGTGCTAGGTCTTTCCCTTTAGGTTTTACCCCAACAATGTTTTCATTAGTTTCGCTCACTCTCGAAATCAAGCATTTTACAGCAGGTTGGAGCAGCCTGTATCTCAGCACAGGAATAAGGTAGGGAAGAATTCTAAGGCTCATTTTGACTGCCTCCAGAAGTTAGATCAGATGGCAAATTGGATTTGGTGCTAGGTCTTTCCCTTTAGGTTTTACCCCAACAATGTTTTCATTAGTTTCGCTCACTCTCGAAATCAAGCATTTTACAGCAGGTTGGAGCAGCCTGTATCTCAGCACAGGAATAAGGTAGGGAAGAATTCTAAGGCTCATTTTGACTGCCTCCAGAAGTTAGATCAGATGGCAAATTGGATTTGGTGCTAGGTCTTTCCCTTTAGGTTTTACCCCAACAATGTTTTCATTAGTTTCGCTCACTCTCGAAATCAAGCATTTTACAGCAGGTTGGAGCAGCCTGTATCTCAGCACAGGAATAAGGTAGGGAAGAATTCTAAGGCTCATTTTGACTGCCTCCAGAAGTTAGATCAGATGGCAAATTGGATTTGGTGCTAGGTCTTTCCCTTTAGGTTTTACCCCAACAATGTTTTCATTAGTTTCGCTCACTCTCGAAATCAAGCATTTTACAGCAGGTTGGAGCAGCCTGTATCTCAGCACAGGAATAAGGTAGGGAAGAATTCTAAGGCTCATTTTGACTGCCTCCAGAAGTTAGATCAGATGGCAAATTGGATTTGGTGCTAGGTCTTTCCCTTTAGGTTTTACCCCAACAATGTTTTCATTAGTTTCGCTCACTCTCGAAATCAAGCATTTTACAGCAGGTTGGAGCAGCCTGTATCTCAGCACAGGAATAAGGTAGGGAAGAATTCTAAGGCTCATTTTGACTGCCTCCAGAAGTTAGATCAGATGGCAAATTGGATTTGGTGCTAGGTCTTTCCCTTTAGGTTTTACCCCAACAATGTTTTCATTAGTTTCGCTCACTCTCGAAATCAAGCATTTTACAGCAGGTTGGAGCAGCCTGTATCTCAGCACAGGAATAAGGTAGGGAAGAATTCTAAGGCTCATTTTGACTGCCTCCAGAAGTTAGATCAGATGGCAAATTGGATTTGGTGCTAGGTCTTTCCCTTTAGGTTTTACCCCAACAATGTTTTCATTAGTTTCGCTCACTCTCGAAATCAAGCATTTTACAGCAGGTTGGAGCAGCCTGTATCTCAGCACAGGAATAAGGTAGGGAAGAATTCTAAGGATCATTTTGACTGCCTCCAGAAGTTAGATCAGATGGCAAATTGGATTTGGTGCTAGGTCTTTCCCTTTAGGTTTTACCCCAACAATGTTTTCATTAGTTTCGCTCACTCTCGAAATCAAGCATTTTACAGCAGGTTGGAGCAGCCTGTATCTCAGCACAGGAATAAGGTAGGGAAGAACTCTAAGGAACATTTTGACTGCCTCCAGAAGTTAGATCAGATGGCAAATTGGATTTGGTGCTAGGTCTTTCCCTTTAGGTTTTACCCCAACAATGTTTTCATTAGTTTCGCTCACTCTCGAAATCAAGCATTTTACAGCAGGTTGGAGCAGCCTGTATCTCAGCACAGGAATAAGGTAGGGAAGAATTCTAAGGATCATTTTGACTGCCTCCAGAAGTTAGATCCGATGGCAAATTGGATTTGGTGCTAGGTCTTTCCCTTTAGGTTTTACCCCAACAATGTTTTCATTAGTTTCGCTCACTCTCGAAATCAAGCATTTTACAGCAGGTTGGAGCAGCCTGTATCTCAGCACAGGAATAAGGTAGGGAAGAATTCTAAGGCTCATTTTGACTGCCTCCAGAAGTTAGATCAGATGGCAAATTGGATTTGGTGCTAGGTCTTTCCCTTTCGGTTTTACCCCAACAATGTTTTCATTAGTTTCGCTCACTCTCGAAATCAAGCATTTTACAGCAGGTTGGAGCAGCCTGTATCTCAGCACAGGAATAAGGTAGGGAAGAATTCTAAGGATCATTTTGACTGCCTCCAGAAGTTAGATCAGATGGCAAATTGGATTTGGTGCTAGGTCTTTCCCTTTAGGTTTTACCCCAACAATGTTTTCATTAGTTTCGCTCACTCTCGAAATCAAGCATTTTACAGCAGGTTGGAGCAGCCTGTATCTCAGCACAGGAATAAGGTAGGGAAGAATTCTAAGGCTCATTTTGACTGCCTCCAGAAGTTAGATCAGATGGCAAATTGGATTTGGTGCTAGGTCTTTCCCTTTAGGTTTTACCCCAACAATGTTTTCATTAGTTTCGCTCACTCTCGAAATCAAGCATTTTACAGCAGGTTGGAGCAGCCTGTATCTCAGCACAGGAATAAGGTAGGGAAGAATTCTAAGGCTCATTTTGACTGCCTCCAGAAGTTAGACCAGATGGCAAATTGGATTTGGTGCTAGGTCTTTCCCTTTAGGTTTTACCCCAACAATGTTTTCATTAGTTTCGCTCACTCTCGAAATCAAGCATTTTACAGCAGGTTGGAGCAGCCTGTATCTCAGCACAGGAATAAGGTAGGGAAGAATTCTAAGGATCATTTTGACTGCCTCCAGAAGTTAGATCAGATGGCAAATTGGATTTGGTGCTAGGTCTTTCCCTTTAGGTTTTACCCCAACAATGTTTTCATTAGCTTCGCTCACTCTCGAAATCAAGCATTTTACAGCAGGTTGGAGCAGCCTGTATCTCAGCACAGGAATAAGGTAGGGAAGAATTCTAAGGATCATTTTGACTGCCTCCAGAAGTTAGATCAGATGGCAAATTGGATTTGGTGCTAGGTCTTTCCCTTTAGGTTTTACCCCAACAATGTTTTCATTAGTTTCGCTCACTCTCGAAATCAAGCATTTTACAGCAGGTTGGAGCAGCCTGTATCTCAGCACAGGAATAAGGTAGGGAAGAATTCTAAGGATCATTTTGACTGCCTCCAGAAGTTAGATCAGATGGCAAATTGGATTTGGTGCTAGGTCTTTCCCTTTAGGTTTTACCCCAACAATGTTTTCATTAGCTTCGCTCACTCTCGAAATCAAGCATTTTACAGCAGGTTGGAGCAGCCTGTATCTCAGCACAGGAATAAGGTAGGGAAGAATTCTAAGGATCATTTTGACTGCCTCCAGAAGTTAGATCAGATGGCAAATTGGATTTGGTGCTAGGTCTTTCCCTTTAGGTTTTACCCCAACAATGTTTTCATTAGTTTCGCTCACTCTCGAAATCAAGCATTTTACAGCAGGTTGGAGCAGCCTGTATCTCAGCACAGGAATAAGGTAGGGAAGAATTCTAAGGATCATTTTGACTGCCTCCAGAAGTTAGATCAGATGGCAAATTGGATTTGGTGCTAGGTCTTTCCCTTTAGGTTTTACCCCAACAATGTTTTCATTAGTTTCGCTCACTCTCGAAATCAAGCATTTTACAGCAGGTTGGAGCAGCCTGTATCTCAGCACAGGAATAAGGTAGGGAAGAATTCTAAGGCTCATTTTGACTGCCTCCAGAAGTTAGATCAGATGGCAAATTGGATTTGGTGCTAGGTCTTTCCCTTTAGGTTTTACCCCAACAATGTTTTCATTAGTTTCGCTCACTCTCGAAATCAAGCATTTTACAGCAGGTTGGAGCAGCCTGTATCTCAGCACAGGAATAAGGTAGGGAAGAATTCTAAGGCTCATTTTGACTGCCTCCAGAAGTTAGATCAGATGGCAAATTGGATTTGGTGCTAGGTCTTTCCCTTTAGGTTTTACCCCAACAATGTTTTCATTAGTTTCGCTCACTCTCGAAATCAAGCATTTTACAGCAGGTTGGAGCAGCCTGTATCTCAGCACAGGAATAAGGTAGGGAAGAATTCTAAGGCTCATTTTGACTGCCTCCAGAAGTTAGATCAGATGGCAAATTGGATTTGGTGCTAGGTCTTTCCCTTTAGGTTTTACCCCAACAATGTTTTCATTAGTTTCGCTCACTCTCGAAATCAAGCATTTTACAGCAGGTTGGAGCAGCCTGTATCTCAGCACAGGAATAAGGTAGGGAAGAATTCTACGGCTCATTTTGACTGCCTCCAGAAGTTAGATCAGATGGCAAATTGGATTTGGTGCTAGGTCTTTCCCTTTAGGTTTTACCCCAACAATGTTTTCATTAGTTTCGCTCACTCTCGAAATCAAGCATTTTACAGCAGGTTGGAGCAGCCTGTATCTCAGCACAGGAATAAGGTAGGGAAGAATTCTAAGGATCATTTTGACTGCCTCCAGAAGTTAGACCAGATGGCAAATTGGATTTGGTGCTAGGTCTTTCCCTTTAGGTTTTACCCCAACAATGTTTTCATTAGTTTCGCTCACTCTCGAAATCAAGCATTTTACAGCATGTTGGTACAGCCTGTATCTCAGCACAGGAATAAGGTAGGGAAGAATTCTAAGGATCATTTTGACTGCCTCCAGAAGTTAGATCAGATGGCAAATTGGATTTGGTGCTAGGTCTTTCCCTTTAGGTTTTACCCCAACAATGTTTTCATTAGCTTCGCTCACTCTCGAAATCAAGCATTTTACAGCAGGTTGGAGCAGCCTGTATCTCAGCACAGGAATAAGGTAGGGAAGAATTCTAAGGATCATTTTGACTGCCTCCAGAAGTTAGATCAGATGGCAAATTGGATTTGGTGCTAGGTCTTTCCCTTTAGGTTTTACCCCAACAATGTTTTCATTAGTTTCGCTCACTCTCGAAATCAAGCATTTTACAGCAGGTTGGAGCAGCCTGTATCTCAGCACAGGAATAAGGTAGGGAAGAATTCTAAGGATCATTTTGACTGCCTCCAGAAGTTAGATCAGATGGCAAATTGGATTTGGTGCTAGGTCTTTCCCTTTAGGTTTTACCCCAACAATGTTTTCATTAGTTTCGCTCACTCTCGAAATCAAGCATTTTACAGCAGGTTGGAGCAGCCTGTATCTCAGCACAGGAATAAGGTAGGGAAGAATTCTAAGGCTCATTTTGACTGCCTCCAGAAGTTAGATCAGATGGCAAATTGGATTTGGTGCTAGGTCTTTCCCTTTAGGTTTTACCCCAACAATGTTTTCATTAGTTTCGCTCACTCTCGAAATCAAGCATTTTACAGCAGGTTGGAGCAGCCTGTATCTCAGCACAGGAATAAGGTAGGGAAGAATTCTAAGGCTCATTTTGACTGCCTCCAGAAGTTAGATCAGATGGCAAATTGGATTTGGTGCTAGGTCTTTCCCTTTAGGTTTTACCCCAACAATGTTTTCATTAGTTTCGCTCACTCTCGAAATCAAGCATTTTACAGCAGGTTGGAGCAGCCTGTATCTCAGCACAGGAATAAGGTAGGGAAGAATTCTAAGGCTCATTTTGACTGCCTCCAGAAGTTAGATCAGATGGCAAATTGGATTTGGTGCTAGGTCTTTCCCTTTAGGTTTTACCCCAACAATGTTTTCATTAGTTTCGCTCACTCTCGAAATCAAGCATTTTACAGCAGGTTGGAGCAGCCTGTATCTCAGCACAGGAATAAGGTAGGGAAGAATTCTAAGGATCATTTTGACTGCCTCCAGAAGTTAGATCAGATGGCAAATTGGATTTGGTGCTAGGTCTTTCCCTTTAGGTTTTACCCCAACAATGTTTTCATTAGTTTCGCTCACTCTCGAAATCAAGCATTTTACAGCAGGTTGGAGCAGCCTGTATCTCAGCACAGGAATAAGGTAGGGAAGAACTCTAAGGATCATTTTGACTGCCTCCAGAAGTTAGATCAGATGGCAAATTGGATTTGGTGCTAGGTCTTTCCCTTTAGGTTTTACCCCAACAATGTTTTCATTAGTTTCGCTCACTCTCGAAATCAAGCATTTTACAGCAGGTTGGAGCAGCCTGTATCTCAGCACAGGAATAAGGTAGGGAAGAATTCTAAGGCTCATTTTGACTGCCTCCAGAAGTTAGATCAGATGGCAAATTGGATTTGGTGCTAGGTCTTTCCCTTTAGGTTTTACCCCAACAATGTTTTCATTAGTTTCGCTCACTCTCGAAATCAAGCATTTTACAGCAGGTTGGAGCAGCCTGTATCTCAGCACAGGAATAAGGTAGGGAAGAATTCTAAGGATCATTTTGACTGCCTCCAGAAGTTAGATCAGATGGCAAATTGGATTTGGTGCTAGGTCTTTCCCTTTAGGTTTTACCCCAACAATGTTTTCATTAGTTTCGCTCACTCTCGAAATCAAGCATTTTACAGCAGGTTGGAGCAGCCTGTATCTCAGCACAGGAATAAGGTAGGGAAGAATTCTAAGGCTCATTTTGACTGCCTCCAGAAGTTAGACCAGATGGCAAATTGGATTTGGTGCTAGGTCTTTCCCTTTAGGTTTTACCCCAACAATGTTTTCATTAGTTTCGCTCACTCTCGAAATCAAGCATTTTACAGCAGGTTGGAGCAGCCTGTATCTCAGCACAGGAATAAGGTAGGGAAGAATTCTAAGGATCATTTTGACTGCCTCCAGAAGTTAGATCAGATGGCAAATTGGATTTGGTGCTAGGTCTTTCCCTTTAGGTTTTACCCCAACAATGTTTTCATTAGCTTCGCTCACTCTCGAAATCAAGCATTTTACAGCAGGTTGGAGCAGCCTGTATCTCAGCACAGGAATAAGGTAGGGAAGAATTCTAAGGCTCATTTTGACTGCCTCCAGAAGTTAGATCAGATGGCAAATTGGATTTGGTGCTAGGTCTTTCCCTTTAGGTTTTACCCCAACAATGTTTTCATTAGTTTCGCTCACTCTCGAAATCAAGCATTTTACAGCAGGTTGGAGCAGCCTGTATCTCAGCACAGGAATAAGGTAGGGAAGAATTCTAAGGCTCATTTTGACTGCCTCCAGAAGTTAGATCAGATGGCAAATTGGATTTGGTGCTAGGTCTTTCCCTTTAGGTTTTACCCCAACAATGTTTTCATTAGTTTCGCTCACTCTCGAAATCAAGCATTTTACAGCAGGTTGGAGCAGCCTGTATCTCAGCACAGGAATAAGGTAGGGAAGAATTCTAAGGCTCATTTTGACTGCCTCCAGAAGTTAGATCAGATGGCAAATTGGATTTGGTGCTAGGTCTTTCCCTTTAGGTTTTACCCCAACAATGTTTTCATTAGTTTCGCTCACTCTCGAAATCAAGCATTTTACAGCAGGTTGGAGCAGCCTGTATCTCAGCACAGGAATAAGGTAGGGAAGAATTCTAAGGCTCATTTTGACTGCCTCCAGAAGTTAGACCAGATGGCAAATTGGATTTGGTGCTAGGTCTTTCCCTTTAGGTTTTACCCCAACAATGTTTTCATTAGTTTCGCTCACTCTCGAAATCAAGCATTTTACAGCAGGTTGGAGCAGCCTGTATCTCAGCACAGGAATAAGGTAGGGAAGAATTCTAAGGATCATTTTGACTGCCTCCAGAAGTTAGATCAGATGGCAAATTGGATTTGGTGCTAGGTCTTTCCCTTTAGGTTTTACCCCAACAATGTTTTCATTAGCTTCGCTCACTCTCGAAATCAAGCATTTTACAGCAGGTTGGAGCAGCCTGTATCTCAGCACAGGAATAAGGTAGGGAAGAATTCTAAGGATCATTTTGACTGCCTCCAGAAGTTAGATCAGATGGCAAATTGGATTTGGTGCTAGGTCTTTCCCTTTAGGTTTTACCCCAACAATGTTTTCATTAGTTTCGCTCACTCTCGAAATCAAGCATTTTACAGCAGGTTGGAGCAGCCTGTATCTCAGCACAGGAATAAGGTAGGGAAGAATTCTAAGGATCATTTTGACTGCCTCCAGAAGTTAGATCAGATGGCAAATTGGATTTGGTGCTAGGTCTTTCCCTTTAGGTTTTACCCCAACAATGTTTTCATTAGTTTCGCTCACTCTCGAAATCAAGCATTTTACAGCAGGTTGGAGCAGCCTGTATCTCAGCACAGGAATAAGGTAGGGAAGAATTCTAAGGCTCATTTTGACTGCCTCCAGAAGTTAGATCAGATGGCAAATTGGATTTGGTGCTAGGTCTTTCCCTTTAGGTTTTACCCCAACAATGTTTTCATTAGTTTCGCTCACTCTCGAAATCAAGCATTTTACAGCAGGTTGGAGCAGCCTGTATCTCAGCACAGGAATAAGGTAGGGAAGAATTCTAAGGCTCATTTTGACTGCCTCCAGAAGTTAGATCAGATGGCAAATTGGATTTGGTGCTAGGTCTTTCCCTTTAGGTTTTACCCCAACAATGTTTTCATTAGTTTCGCTCACTCTCGAAATCAAGCATTTTACAGCAGGTTGGAGCAGCCTGTATCTCAGCACAGGAATAAGGTAGGGAAGAATTCTAAGGCTCATTTTGACTGCCTCCAGAAGTTAGATCAGATGGCAAATTGGATTTGGTGCTAGGTCTTTCCCTTTAGGTTTTACCCCAACAATGTTTTCATTAGTTTCGCTCACTCTCGAAATCAAGCATTTTACAGCAGGTTGGAGCAGCCTGTATCTCAGCACAGGAATAAGGTAGGGAAGAACTCTAAGGATCATTTTGACTGCCTCCAGAAGTTAGATCAGATGGCAAATTGGATTTGGTGCTAGGTCTTTCCCTTTAGGTTTTACCCCAACAATGTTTTCATTAGTTTCGCTCACTCTCGAAATCAAGCATTTTACAGCAGGTTGGAGCAGCCTGTATCTCAGCACAGGAATAAGGTAGGGAAGAATTCTAAGGCTCATTTTGACTGCCTCCAGAAGTTAGATCAGATGGCAAATTGGATTTGGTGCTAGGTCTTTCCCTTTAGGTTTTACCCCAACAATGTTTTCATTAGTTTCGCTCACTCTCGAAATCAAGCATTTTACAGCAGGTTGGAGCAGCCTGTATCTCAGCACAGGAATAAGGTAGGGAAGAATTCTAAGGCTCATTTTGACTGCCTCCAGAAGTTAGATCAGATGGCAAATTGGATTTGGTGCTAGGTCTTTCCCTTTAGGTTTTACCCCAACAATGTTTTCATTAGTTTCGCTCACTCTCGAAATCAAGCATTTTACAGCAGGTTGGAGCAGCCTGTATCTCAGCACAGGAATAATGTAGGGAAGAATTCTAAGGCTCATTTTGACTGCCTCCAGAATTTAGACCAGATGGCAAATTGGATTTGGTGCTAGGTCTTTCCCTTTAGGTTTTACCCCAACAATGTTTTCATTAGTTTCGCTCACTCTCGAAATCAAGCATTTTACAGCAGGTTGGAGCAGCCTGTATCTCAGCACAGGAATAAGGTAGGGAAGAATTCTAAGGCTCATTTTGACTGCCTCCAGAAGTTAGATCAGATGGCAAATTGGATTTGGTGCTAGGTCTTTCCCTTTAGGTTTTACCCCAACAATGTTTTCATTAGTTTCGCTCACTCTCGAAATCAAGCATTTTACAGCAGGTTGGAGCAGCCTGTATCTCAGCACAGGAATAAGGTAGGGAAGAATTCTAAGGCTCATTTTGACTGCCTCCAGAAGTTAGATCAGATGGCAAATTGGATTTGGTGCTAGGTCTTTCCCTTTAGGTTTTACCCCAACAATGTTTTCATTAGTTTCGCTCACTCTCGAAATCAAGCATTTTACAGCAGGTTGGAGCAGCCTGTATCTCAGCACAGGAATAAGGTAGGGAAGAATTCTAAGGCTCATTTTGACTGCCTCCAGAAGTTAGATCAGATGGCAAATTGGATTTGGTGCTAGGTCTTTCCCTTTAGATTTTACCCCAACAATGTTTTCATTAGTTTCGCTCACTCTCGAAATCAAGCATTTTACAGCAGGTTGGAGCAGCCTGTATCTCAGCACAGGAATAAGGTAGGGAAGAATTCTAAGGATCATTTTGACTGCCTCCAGAAGTTAGATCAGATGGCAAATTGGATTTGGTGCTAGGTCTTTCCCTTTAGGTTTTACCCCAACAATGTTTTCATTAGTTTCGCTCACTCTCGAAATCAAGCATTTTACAGCAGGTTGGAGCAGCCTGTATCTCAGCACAGGAATAAGGTAGGGAAGAATTCTAAGGCTCATTTTGACTGCCTCCAGAAGTTAGATCAGATGGCAAATTGGATTTGGTGCTAGGTCTTTCCCTTTAGGTTTTACCCCAACAATGTTTTCATTAGTTTCGCTCACTCTCGAAATCAAGCATTTTACAGCAGGTTGGAGCAGCCTGTATCTCAGCACAGGAATAAGGTAGGGAAGAATTCTAAGGATCATTTTGACTGCCTCCAGAAGTTAGATCAGATGGCAAATTGGATTTGGTGCTAGGTCTTTCCCTTTAGGTTTTACCCCAACAATGTTTTCATTAGTTTCGCTCACTCTCGAAATCAAGCATTTTACAGCAGGTTGGAGCAGCCTGTATCTCAGCACAGGAATAAGGTAGGGAAGAATTCTAAGGCTCATTTTGACTGCCTCCAGAAGTTAGATCAGATGGCAAATTGGATTTGGTGCTAGGTCTTTCCCTTTAGGTTTTACCCCAACAATGTTTTCATTAGTTTCGCTCACTCTCGAAATCAAGCATTTTACAGCAGGTTGGAGCAGCCTGTATCTCAGCACAGGAATAAGGTAGGGAAGAATTCTAAGGCTCATTTTGACTGCCTCCAGAAGTTAGATCAGATGGCAAATTGGATTTGGTGCTAGGTCTTTCCCTTTAGGTTTTACCCCAACAATGTTTTCATTAGTTTCGCTCACTCTCGAAATCAAGCATTTTACAGCAGGTTGGAGCAGCCTGTATCTCAGCACAGGAATAAGGTAGGGAAGAATTCTAAGGCTCATTTTGACTGCCTCCAGAAGTTAGATCAGATGGCAAATTGGATTTGGTGCTAGGTCTTTCCCTTTAGGTTTTACCCCAACAATGTTTTCATTAGTTTCGCTCACTCTCGAAATCAAGCATTTTACAGCAGGTTGGAGCAGCCTGTATCTCAGCACAGGAATAAGGTAGGGAAGAATTCTAAGGCTCATTTTGACTGCCTCCAGAAGTTAGATCAGATGGCAAATTGGATTTGGTGCTAGGTCTTTCCCTTTAGGTTTTACCCCAACAATGTTTTCATTAGTTTCGCTCACTCTCGAAATCAAGCATTTTACAGCAGGTTGGAGCAGCCTGTATCTCAGCACAGGAATAAGGTAGGGAAGAATTCTAAGGCTCATTTTGACTGCCTCCAGAAGTTAGATCAGATGGCAAATTGGATTTGGTGCTAGGTCTTTCCCTTTAGGTTTTACCCCAACAATGTTTTCATTAGTTTCGCTCACTCTCGAAATCAAGCATTTTACAGCAGGTTGGAGCAGCCTGTATCTCAGCACAGGAATAAGGTAGGGAAGAATTCTAAGGCTCATTTTGACTGCCTCCAGAAGTTAGATCAGATGGCAAATTGGATTTGGTGCTAGGTCTTTCCCTTTAGGTTTTACCCCAACAATGTTTTCATTAGCTTCGCTCACTCTCGAAATCAAGCATTTTACAGCAGGTTGGAGCAGCCTGTATCTCAGCACAGGAATAAGGTAGGGAAGAATTCTAAGGATCATTTTGACTGCCTCCAGAAGTTAGATCAGATGGCAAATTGGATTTGGTGCTAGGTCTTTCCCTTTAGGTTTTACCCCAACAATGTTTTCATTAGTTTCGCTCACTCTCGAAATCAAGCATTTTACAGCAGGTTGGAGCAGCCTGTATCTCAGCACAGGAATAAGGTAGGGAAGAATTCTAAGGCTCATTTTGACTGCCTCCAGAAGTTAGATCAGATGGCAAATTGGATTTGGTGCTAGGTCTTTCCCTTTAGGTTTTACCCCAACAATGTTTTCATTAGTTTCGCTCACTCTCGAAATCAAGCATTTTACAGCAGGTTGGAGCAGCCTGTATCTCAGCACAGGAATAAGGTAGGGAAGAATTCTAAGGCTCATTTTGACTGCCTCCAGAAGTTAGACCAGATGGCAAATTGGATTTGGTGCTAGGTCTTTCCCTTTAGGTTTTACCCCAACAATGTTTTCATTAGTTTCGCTCACTCTCGAAATCAAGCATTTTACAGCAGGTTGGAGCAGCCTGTATCTCAGCACAGGAATAAGGTAGGGAAGAATTCTAAGGATCATTTTGACTGCCTCCAGAAGTTAGATCAGATGGCAAATTGGATTTGGTGCTAGGTCTTTCCCTTTAGGTTTTACCCCAACAATGTTTTCATTAGTTTCGCTCACTCTCGAAATCAAGCATTTTACAGCAGGTTGGAGCAGCCTGTATCTCAGCACAGGAATAAGGTAGGGAAGAATTCTAAGGCTCATTTTGACTGCCTCCAGAAGTTAGATCAGATGGCAAATTGGATTTGGTGCTAGGTCTTTCCCTTTAGGTTTTACCCCAACAATGTTTTCATTAGTTTCGCTCACTCTCGAAATCAAGCATTTTACAGCAGGTTGGAGCAGCCTGTATCTCAGCACAGGAATAAGGTAGGGAAGAATTCTAAGGATCATTTTGACTGCCTCCAGAAGTTAGATCAGATGGCAAATTGGATTTGGTGCTAGGTCTTTCCCTTTAGGTTTTACCCCAACAATGTTTTCATTAGTTTCGCTCACTCTCGAAATCAAGCATTTTACAGCAGGTTGGAGCAGCCTGTATCTCAGCACAGGAATAAGGTAGGGAAGAATTCTAAGGCTCATTTTGACTGCCTCCAGAAGTTAGATCAGATGGCAAATTGGATTTGGTGCTAGGTCTTTCCCTTTAGGTTTTACCCCAACAATGTTTTCATTAGTTTCGCTCACTCTCGAAATCAAGCATTTTACAGCAGGTTGGAGCAGCCTGTATCTCAGCACAGGAATAAGGTAGGGAAGAATTCTAAGGCTCATTTTGACTGCCTCCAGAAGTTAGATCAGATGGCAAATTGGATTTGGTGCTAGGTCTTTCCCTTTAGGTTTTACCCCAACAATGTTTTCATTAGTTTCGCTCACTCTCGAAATCAAGCATTTTACAGCAGGTTGGAGCAGCCTGTATCTCAGCACAGGAATAAGGTAGGGAAGAATTCTAAGGCTCATTTTGACTGCCTCCAGAAGTAGATCAGATGGCAAATTGGATTTGGTGCTAGGTCTTTCCCTTTAGGTTTTACCCCCAACAATGTTTTCATTAGTTTCGCTCACTCTCGAAATCAAGCATTTTACAGCAGGTTGGAGCAGCCTGTATCTCAGCACAGGAATAAGGTAGGGAAGAATTCTAAGGCTCATTTTGACTGCCTCCAGAAGTTAGATCAGATGGCAAATTGGATTTGGTGCTAGGTCTTTCCCTTTAGGTTTTACCCCAACAATGTTTTCATTAGTTTCGCTCACTCTCGAAATCAAGCATTTTACAGCAGGTTGGAGCAGCCTGTATCTCAGCACAGGAATAAGGTAGGGAAGAATTCTAAGGCTCATTTTGACTGCCTCCAGAAGTTAGATCAGATGGCAAATTGGATTTGGTGCTAGTCTTTCCCTTTAGGTTTTACCCCAACAATGTTTTCATTAGTTTCGCTCACTCTCGAAATCAAGCATTTTACAGCAGGTTGGAGCAGCCTGTATCTCAGCACAGGAATAAGGTAGGGAAGAATTCTAAGGGCTCATTTTGACTGCCTCCAGAAGTTAGATCAGATGGCAAATTGGATTTGGTGCTAGGTCTTTCCCTTTAGGTTTTACCCCAACAATGTTTTCATTAGCTTTCGCTCACTCTCGAAATCAAGCATTTTACAGCAGGTTGGAGCAGCCTGTAATCTCAGCACAGAATAAGGTAGGGAAGAATTCTAAGGATCATTTTTGACTGCCTCCAGAAGTTAGATCAGATGGCAAATTGGATTTGGTGCTAGGTCTTTCCCTTTAGGTTTTACCCCAACAATGTTTTCATTAGTTTCGCTCACTCTCGAAATCAAGCATTTTACAGCAGTTGGAGCAGCCTGTATCTCAGCACAGGAATAAGGTAGGGAAGAATTCTAAGGCTCATTTTGACTGCCTCCAGAAGTTAGATCAGATGGCAAATTGGATTTGGTGCTAGGTCTTTTCCCTTTAGGTTTTACCCCAACAATGTTTTCATTAGTTTCGCTCACTCTCGAAATCAAGCATTTTACAGCAGGTTGGAGCAAGCCTGTATCTCAGCACAGGAATAAGGTAGGGAAGAATTCTAAGGCTCATTTTGACTGCCTCCAGAAGTTAGACCAGATGGCAAATTGGATATTGGTGCTAGGTCTTTCCCTTTAGGTTTTACCCCAACAATGTTTTCATTAGTTATCGCTCACGTCTCGAAATCAAGCATTTTACAGCAGGTTGGAGCAGCCTGTATCTCAGCACAGGAATAAGGTAGGGAAGAATTCTAAGGATCATTTTGACTGCCTCCAGAAGTTAGATCAGATGGCAAATTGGATTTGGTGCTAGGTCTTTCCCTTTAGGTTTTACCCCAACAATGTTTTCATTAGTTTCGCTCACTCTCGAAATCAAGCATTTTACAGCAGGTTGGAGCAGCCTGTATCTCAGCACAGGAATTAAGGTAGGGAAGAATTCTAAGGATCATTTTGACTGCCTCCAGAAGTTAGATCAGATGGCAAATTGGATTTGGTGCTAGGTCTTTCCCTTTAGGTTTTACCCCAACAATGTTTTCATTAGTTTCGCTCACTCTCGAAATCAAGCATTTTACAGCAGGTTGGAGCAGCCTGTATCTCAGCACAGGAATAAGGTAGGGAAGAATTCTAAGGCTCATTTTGACTGCCTCCAGAAGTTAGATCAGATGGCAAATTGGATTTGGTGCTAGGTCTTTCCCTTTAGGTTTTACCCCAACAATGTTTTCAATAGTTTCGCTCACTCTCGAAATCAAGCATTTTACAGCAGGTTGGAGCAGCCTGTATCTCAGCACAGGAATAAGGTAGGGAGAAATTCTAAGGCTCATTTTGACTGCCTCCAGAAGTTAGATCAGATGGCAAATTGGATTTGGTGCTAGGTCTTTCCCTTTAGGTTTTACCCCAACAATGTTTTCATTAGTTTCGCTTCACCTTCGAAATCAAGCATTTTACAGCAGGTTGGAGCAGCCTGTATCTCAGCACAGGAATAAGGTAGGGAAGAATTCTAAGGCTCATTTTGACTGCCTCCAGACGTTAGATCAGATGGCAAATTGGATTTGGTGCTAGGTCTTTCCCTTTAGGTTTTACCCCAACAATGTTTTCATTAGTTTCGCTCACTCTCGAAATCAAGCATTTTACAGCAGGTTGGAGCAGCCTGTATCTCAGCACAGGAATAAGGTAGGGAAGAATTCTAAGGATCATTTTGACTGCCTCCAGAAGTTAGATCAGATGGCAAATTGGATTTGGTGCTAGGTCTTTCCCTTTAGGTTTTACCCCAACAATGTTTTCATTAGTTTCGCTCACTCTCGAAATCAAGCATTTTACAGCAGGTTGGAGCAGCCTGTATCTCAGCACAGGAATAAGGTAGGGAAGAACTCTAAGGATCATTTTGACTGCCTCCAGAAGTTAGATCAGATGGCAAATTGGATTTGGTGCTAGGTCTTTCCCTTTAGGTTTTACCCCAACAATGTTTTCATTAGTTTCGCTCACTCTCTAAATCAAGCATTTTACAGCAGGTTGGAGCAGCCTGTATCTCAGCACAGGAATAAGGTAGGGAAGAATTCTAAGGCTCATTTTTGACTGCCTCCAGAAGTTAGATCAGATGGCAAATTGGATTTGGTGCTAGGTCTTTCCCTTTAGGTTTTACCCCAACATTGTTTTCATTAGTTTCGCTCACTCTCGAAATCAAGCATTTTACAGCAGGTTGGAGCAGCCTGTATCTCAGCACAGGAATAAGGTAGGGAAGAATTCTAAGGCTCATTTTGACTGCCTCCAGAAGTTAGATCAGATGGCAAATTGGATTTTGGTGCTAGGTCTTTCCCTTTAGGTTTTACCCCAACAATGTTTTCATTAGTTTCGCTCACTCTCGAAATCAAGCATTTTACAGCAGGTTGGAGCAGCCTGTATCTCAGCACAGGAATAAGGTAGGGAAGAATTCTAAGGCTCATTTTGACTGCCTCCAGAAGTTAGACCAGATGGCAAATTGGATTTGGTGCTAGGTCTTTCCCTTTAGGTTTTACCCCAACAATGTTTTCATTAGTTTCGCTCACTCTCGAAATCAAGCAATTTTACAGCAGGTTGGAGCAGCCTGTATCTCAGCACAGGAATAAGGTAGGGAAGAATTCTAAGGCTCATTTTGACTGCCTCCAGAAGTTAGATCAGATGGCAAATTGGATATTGGTGCTAGGTCTTTCCCTTTAGGTTTTACCCCCAACAATGTTTTCATTAGTTTCGCTCACTCTCGAAATCAAGCATTTTACAGCAGGTTGGAGCAGCCTGTATCTCAGCACAGGAATAAGGTAGGGAAGAATTCTAAGGCTCATTTTGACTGCCTCCAGAAGTTAGATCAGATGGCAAATTGGATTTGGTGCTAGGTCTTTCCCTTTAGATTTTACCCCAACAATGTTTTCATTAGTTTCGCTCACTCTCGAAATCAAGCATTTTACAGCAGGTTGGAGCAGCCTGTATCTCAGCACAGGAATAAGGTAGGGAAGAATTCTAAGGCTCATTTTGACTGCCTCCAGAAGTTAGATCAGATGGCAAATTGGATTTGGTGCTAGGTCTTTCCCTTTAGGTTTTTACCCCAACAAATGTTTTCATTAGTTCGCTCACTCTCGAAATCAAGCATTTTACAGCAGGTTGGAGCAGCCTGTATCTCAGCACAGGAATAAGGTAGGGAAGAATTCTAAGGCTCATTTTGACTGCCTCCAGAAGTTAGATCAGATGGCAAATTGGATTTGGTGCTAGGTCTTTCCCTTTAGGTTTTACCCCAACAATGTTTTTCATTAGTTTCGCTCACTCTCGAAATCAAGCATTTTACAGCAGGTTGGAGCAGCCTGTATCTCAGCACAGGAATAAGGTAGGGAAGAATTCTAAGGATCATTTTGACTGCCTCCAGAAGTTAGATCAGATGGCAAATTGGATTTGGTGCTAGGTCTTTCCCTTTAGGTTTTACCCCAACAATGTTTTCATTAGTTTCGCTCACTCTCGAAATCAAGCATTTTACAGCAGGTTGGAGCAGCCTGTATCTCAGCACAGGAATAAGGTAGGGAAGAATTCTAAGGATCATTTTGACTGCCTCCAGAAGTTAGATCAGATGGCAAATTGGATTTGGTGCTAGGTCTTTCCCTTTAGGTTTTACCCCAACAATGTTTTCATTAGTTTCGCTCACTCTCGAAATCAAGCATTTTACAGCAGGTTGGAGCAGCCTGTATCTCAGCACAGGAATAAGGTAGGGAAGAATTCTAAGGCTCATTTTGACTGCCTCCAGAAGTTAGATCAGATGGCAAATTGGATTTGGTGCTAGGTCTTTCCCTTTAGGTTTTACCCCAACAATGTTTTCATTAGTTTCGCTCACTCTCGAAATCAAGCATTTTACAGCAGGTTGGAGCAGCCTGTATCTCAGCACAGGAATAAGGTAGGGAAGGAATTCTAAGGCTCATTTTGACTGCCTCCAGAAGTTAGATCAGATGGCAAATTGGATTTGGTGCTAGGTCTTTCCCTTTAGGTTTTACCCCAACAATGTTTTCATTAGTTTCGCTCACTCTCGAAATCAAGCATTTTACAGCAGGTTGGAGCAGCCTGTATCTCAGCACAGGAATAAGGTAGGGAAGAATTCTAAGGCTCATTTTGACTGCCTCCAGAAGTTAGATCAGATGGCAAATTGGATTTGGTGCTAGGTCTTTCCCTTTAGGTTTTACCCCAACAATGTTTTCATTAGTTTCGCTCACTCTCGAAATCAAGCATTTTACAGCAGGTTGGAGCAGCCTGTATCTCAGCACAGGAATAAGGTAGGGAAGAATTCTAAGGCTCATTTTGACTGCCTCCAGAAGTTAGATCAGATGGCAAATTGGATTTGGTGCTAGGTCTTTCCCTTTAGGTTTTACCCCCAACAATGTTTTCATTAGTTTCGCTCAACTCTCGAAATCAAGCATTTTACAGCAGGTTGGAGCAGCCTGTATCTCAGCACAGGAATAAGGTAGGGAAGAATTCTAAGGGCTCATTTTGACTGCCTCCAGAAGTTAGATCAGATGGCAAATTGGATTTGGTGCTAGGTCTTTCCCTTTAGGTTTTACCCCAACAAATGTTTTCATTAGCTTCGCTCACTCTCGAAATCAAGCATTTTAACAGCAGGTTGGAGCAGCCTGTATCTCAGCACAGGAATAAGGTAGGGGAAGAATTCTAAGGCTCATTTTGACTGCCTCCAGAAGTTAGATCAGATGGCAAATTGGATTTGGTGCTAGGTCTTTCCCTTTAGGTTTTTACCCCAACAATGTTTTCATTAGTTTTCGCTCACTCTCGAAATCAAGCATTTTACAGCAGGTTGGAGCAGCCTGTATCTCAGCACAGGAATAAGGTAGGGAAGAATTCTAAGGCTCATTTTGACTGCCTCCAGAAGTTAGACCAGATGGCAAATTGGATTGGTGCTAGGTCTTTCCCTTTAGGTTTTACCCCAACAATGTTTTCATTAGTTTCGCTCACTCTCGAAATCAAGCATTTTACAGCAGGTTGGAGCAGCCTGTATCTCAGCACAGGAATAAGGTAGGGAAGAATTCTAAGGATCATTTTGACTGCCTCCAGAAGTTAGATCAGATGGCAAATTGGATTTGGTGCTAGGTCTTTCCCTTAGGTTTTACCCCAACAATGTTTTCATTAGTTTCGCTCACTCTCGAAATCAAGCATTTTACAGCAGGTTGGAGCAGCCTGTATCTCAGCACAGGAATAAGGTAGGGAAGAATTCTAAGGCTCATTTTGACTGCCTCCAGAAGTTAGATCAGATGGCAAATTGGATTTGGTGCTAGGTCTTTCCCTTTAGGTTTTACCCCAACAATGTTTTCATTAGTTTCGCTCACTCTCGAAATCAAGCATTTTACAGCAGGTTGGAGCAGCCTGTATCTCAGCACAGGAATAAGGTAGGGAAGAATTCTAAGGATCATTTTGACTGCCTCCAGAAGTTAGATCAGATGGCAAATTGGATTTGGTGCTAGGTCTTTCCCTTTAGGTTTTACCCCAACAATGTTTTCATTAGTTTCGCTCACTCTCGAAATCAAGCATTTTACAGCAGGTTGGAGCAGCCTGTATCTCAGCACAGGAATAAGGTAGGGAAGAATTCTAAGGATCATTTTGACTGCCTCCAGAAGTTAGATCAGATGGCAAATTGGATTTGGTGCTAGTTCCTTTCCCCTTTAGGTTTTACCCCAACAATGTTTTCATTAGCTTCGCTCACTCTCGAAATCAAGCATTTTACAGCAGGTTGGAGCAGCCTGTATCTCAGCACAGGAATAAGGTAGGGAAGAATTCTAAGGCTCATTTTGACTGCCTCCAGAAGTTAGATCAGATGGCAAATTGGATTTGGTGCTAGGTCTTTCCCTTTAGGTTTTACCCCAACAATGTTTTCATTAGTTTCGCTCACTCTCGAAATCAAGCATTTTACAGCAGGTTGGAGCAGCCTGTATCTCAGCACAGGAATATAAGGTAGGGAAGAATTCTAAGGATCATTTTGACTGCCTCCAGAAGTATAGATCAGATGGCAAATTGGATTTGGTGCTAGGTCTTTCCCTTTAGGTTTTACCCCAACAATGTTTTCATTAGTTTCGCTCACTCTCGAAATCAAGCATTTTACAGCAGGTTGGAGCAGCCTGTATCTCAGCACAGGAATAAGGTAGGGAAGAATTCTAAGGCTCATTTTGACTGCCTCCAGAAGTTAGATCAGATGGCAAATTGGATTTGGTGCTAGGTCTTTCCCTTTAGGTTTTACCCCAACAATGTTTTCATTAGTTTCACTCACTCTCGAAATCAAGCATTTTACAGCAGGTTGGAGCAGCCAGTATCTCAGCACAGGAATAAGGTAGGGAAGAAATTCTAAGGATCATTTTGACTGCCCTCCAGAAGTTAGATCAGATGGCAAATTGGATTTGGTGCTAGGTCTTTCCCTTTAGGTTTTACCCCAACAATGTTTTCATTAGTTTCGCTCACTCTCGAAATCAAGCATTTTTACAGCAGGTTGGAGCAGCCTGTATCTCAGCACAGGAATAAGGTAGGGAAGAATTCTAAGGCTCATTTTGACTGCCTCCAGAAGTTAGATCAGATGGCAAATTGGATTTGGTGCTAGGTCTTTCCCTTTAGGTTTTACCCCAACAATGTTTTCATTAGTTTCGCTCACTCTCGAAATCAAGCATTTTACAGCAGGTTGGAGCAGCCTGTATCTCAGCACAGGAATAAGGTAGGGAAGAATTCTAAGGATCATTTTGACTGCCTCCAGAAGTTAGATCAGATGGCAAATTGGATTTGGTGCTAGGTCTTTCCCTTTAGGTTTTACCCCAACAATGTTTTCATTAGCTTCGCTCACTCTCGAAATCAAGCATTTTTACAGCAGGTTGGAGCAGCCTGTATCTCAGCACAGGAATAAGGTAGGGAAGAATTCAAATGCTCATTTTGACTGCCTCCAGAAGTTAGATCAGATGGCAAATTGGATTTGGTGCTAGGTCTTTCCCTTTAGGTTTTTACCCCAACAATGTTTTCATTAGTTTCGCTCACTCTCGAAATCAAGCATTTTACAGCAGGTTGGAGCAGCCTGTATCTCAGCACAGGAATAAGGTAGGGAAGAATTCTAAGGCTCATTTTGACTGCCTCCAGAAGTTAGATCAGATGGCAAATTGGATTTGGTGCTAGGTCTTTCCCTTTAGGTTTTACCCCAACAATGTTTTCATTAGTTTCGCTCACTCTCGAAATCAAGCATTTTACAGCAGGTTGGAGCAGCCTGTATCTCAGCACAGGAATAAGGTAGGGAAGAATTCTAAGGCTCATTTTGACTGCCTCCAGAAGTTAGATCAGATGGCAATTGGATTTGGTGCTAGGTCTTTCCCTTTAGGTTTTACCCCAACAATGTTTTCATTAGTTTCACTCACTCTCGAAATCAAGCATTTTACAGCAGGTTGGAGCAGCCTGTATCTCAGCACAGGAATAAGGTAGGGAAGAATCTAAGGATCATTTTGACTGCCTCCAGAGTTAGATCAGATGGCAAATTGGATTTGGTGCTAGGTCTTTCCCCTTTAGGTTTTACCCCAACAATGTTTTCATTAGTTTCGCTCACTCTCGAAATCAAGCATTTTACAGCAGGTTGGAGCAGCCTGTATCTCAGCACAGGAATAAGGTAGGGAAGAATTCTAAGGCTCATTTTGACTGCCTCCAGAAGTTAAGATCAGATGGCAAATTGGATTTGGTGCTAGGTCTTTCCCTTTAGGTTTTACCCCAACAATGTTTTCATTAGTTTCGCTCACTCTCGAAATCAAGCATTTTACAGGCAGGTTGGAGCAGCCTGTATCTCAGCACAGGAATAAGGTAGGGAAGAATTCTAAGGCTCATTTTGACTGCCTCCAGAAGTTAGATCAGATGGCAAATTGGATTTGGTGCTAGGTCCTTTCCCTTTAGGTTTTACCCCAACAATGTTTTCATTAGCTTCGCTCACTCTCGAAATCAAGCATTTTACAGCAGGTTGGAGCAGCCTGTATCTCAGCACAGGAATAAGGTAGGGAAGAATTCAAATGCTCATTTTGACTGCCTCCAGAAGTTAGATCAGATGGCAAATTGGATTTGGTGCTAGGTCTTTCCCTTTAGGTTTTACACCCAACAATGTTTTCATTAGTTTCGCTCACTCTCGACAATCAAGCATTTTAACAGCAGGTTGGAGCAGCCTGTATCTCAGCACAGGAATAAGGTAGGGAAGAATTCTAAGGCTCATTTTGACTGCCTCCAGAAGTTAGATCAGATGGCAAATTGGATTTGGTGCTAGGTCTTTCCCTTTAT
>NW_027144450.1:0-37178 GCF_026170545.1 Melanerpes formicivorus | reverse complement strand
GAGAGTGAGCGAAACTAATGAAAACATTGTTGGGGTAAAACCTAAAGGGAAAGACCTAGCACCAAATCCAATTTGCCATCTGATCTAACTTCTGGAGGCAGTCAAAATGATCCTTAGAATTCTTCCCTACCTTATTCCTGTGCTGAGATACAGGCTGCTCCAACCTGCTGTAAAATGCTTGATTTCGAGAGTGAGCGAAACTAATGAAAACATTGTTGGGGTAAAACCTAAAGGGAAAGACCTAGCACCAAATCCAATTTGCCATCTGATCTAACTTCTGGAGGCAGTCAAAATGAGCCTTAGAATTCTTCCCTACCTTATTCCTGTGCTGAGATACAGGCTGCTCCAACCTGCTGTAAAATGCTTGCTTTCGAGAGTGAGCGAAACTAATGAAAACATTGTTGGGGTAAAACCTAAAGGGAAAGACCTAGCACCAAATCCAATTTGCCATCTGATCTAACTTCTGGAGGCAGTCAAAATGAGCATTTGAATTCTTCCCTACCTTATTCCTGTGCTGAGATACAGGCTGCTCCAACCTGCTGTAAAATGCTTGATTTCGAGAGTGAGCGAAACTAATGAAAACATTGTTGGGGTAAAACCTAAAGGGAAAGACCTAGCACCAAATCCAATTTGCCATCTGATCTAACTTCTGGAGGCAGTCAAAATGAGCCTTAGAATTCTTCCCTACCTTATTCCTGTGCTGAGATACAGGCTGCTCCAACCTGCTGTAAAATGCTTGATTTCGAGAGTGAGCGAAACTAATGAAAACATTGTTGGGGTAAAACCTAAAGGGAAAGACCTAGCACCAAATCCAATTTGCCATCTGATCTAACTTCTGGAGGCAGTCAAAATGAGCCTTAGAATTCTTCCCTACCTTATTCCTGTGCTGAGATACAGGCTGCTCCAACCTGCTGTAAAATGCTTGATTTCGAGAGTGAGCGAAACTAATGAAAACATTGTTGGGGTAAAACCTAAAGGGAAAGACCTAGCACCAAATCCAATTTGCCATCTGATCTAACTTCTGGAGGCAGTCAAAATGAGCATTTGAATTCTTCCCTACCTTATTCCTGTGCTGAGATACAGGCTGCTCCAACCTGCTGTAAAATGCTTGATTTCGAGAGTGAGCGAAACTAATGAAAACATTGTTGGGGTAAAACCTAAAGGGAAAGACCTAGCACCAAATCCAATTTGCCATCTGATCTAACTTCTGGAGGCAGTCAAAATGAGCCTTAGAATTCTTCCCTACCTTATTCCTGTGCTGAGATACAGGCTGCTCCAACCTGCTGTAAAATGCTTGATTTCGAGAGTGAGCGAAACTAATGAAAACATTGTTGGGGTAAAACCTAAAGGGAAAGACCTAGCACCAAATCCAATTTGCCATCTGATCTAACTTCTGGAGGCAGTCAAAATGAGCCTTAGAATTCTTCCCTACCTTATTCCTGTGCTGAGATACAGGCTGCTCCAACCTGCTGTAAAATGCTTGATTTCGAGAGTGAGCGAAACTAATGAAAACATTGTTGGGGTAAAACCTAAAGGGAAAGACCTAGCACCAAATCCAATTTGCCATCTGATCTAACTTCTGGAGGCAGTCAAAATGATCCTTAGAATTCTTCCCTACCTTATTCCTGTGCTGAGATACAGGCTGCTCCAACCTGCTGTAAAATGCTTGATTTCGAGAGTGAGCGAAACTAATGAAAACATTGTTGGGGTAAAACCTAAAGGGAAAGACCTAGCACCAAATCCAATTTGCCATCTGATCTAACTTCTGGAGGCAGTCAAAATGATCCTTAGAATTCTTCCCTACCTTATTCCTGTGCTGAGATACAGGCTGCTCCAACCTGCTGTAAAATGCTTGATTTCGAGAGTGAGCGAAACTAATGAAAACATTGTTGGGGTAAAACCTAAAGGGAAAGACCTAGCACCAAATCCAATTTGCCATCTGATCTAACTTCTGGAGGCAGTCAAAATGATCCTTAGAATTCTTCCCTACCTTATTCCTGTGCTGAGATACAGGCTGCTCCAACCTGCTGTAAAATGCTTGCTTTCGAGAGTGAGCGAAACTAATGAAAACATTGTTGGGGTAAAACCTAAAGGGAAAGACCTAGCACCAAATCCAATTTGCCATCTGATCTAACTTCTGGAGGCAGTCAAAATGAGCATTTGAATTCTTCCCTACCTTATTCCTGTGCTGAGATACAGGCTGCTCCAACCTGCTGTAAAATGCTTGATTTCGAGAGTGAGCGAAACTAATGAAAACATTGTTGGGGTAAAACCTAAAGGGAAAGACCTAGCACCAAATCCAATTTGCCATCTGATCTAACTTCTGGAGGCAGTCAAAATGAGCCTTAGAATTCTTCCCTACCTTATTCCTGTGCTGAGATACAGGCTGCTCCAACCTGCTGTAAAATGCTTGATTTCGAGAGGTGAGCGAAACTAATGAAAACATTGTTGGGGTAAAACCTAAAGGGAAAGACCTAGCACCAAATCCAATTTGCCATCTGATCTAACTTCTGGAGGCAGTCAAAATGAGCCTTAGAATTCTTCCCTACCTTATTCCTGTGCTGAGATACAGGCTGCTCCAACCTGCTGTAAAATGCTTGCTTTCGAGAGTGAGCGAAACTAATGAAAACATTGTTGGGGTAAAACCTAAAGGGAAAGACCTAGCACCAAATCCAATTTGCCATCTGATCTAACTTCTGGAGGCAGTCAAAATGAGCCTTAGAATTCTTCCCTACCTTATTCCTGTGCTGAGATACAGGCTGCTCCAACCTGCTGTAAAATGCTTGATTTCGAGAGTGAGCGAAACTAATGAAAACATTGTTGGGGTTAAAACCTAAAGGGAAAGACCTAGCACCAAATCCAATTTGCCATCTGATCTAACTTCTGGAGGCAGTCAAAATGATCCTTAGAATTCTTCCCTACCTTATTCCTGTGCTGAGATACAGGCTGCTCCAACCTGCTGTAAAATGCTTGATTTCGAGAGTGAGCAAAACTAATGAAAACATTGTTGGGGTAAAACCTAAAGGGAAAGACCTAGCACCAAATCCAATTTGCCATCTGATCTAACTTCTGGAGGCAGTCAAAATGATCCTTAGAATTCTTCCCTACCTTATTCCTGTGCTGAGATACAGGCTGCTCCAACCTGCTGTAAAATGCTTGATTTCGAGAGTGAGCGAAACTAATGAAAACATTGTTGGGGTAAAACCTAAAGGGAAAGACCTAGCACCAAATCCAATTTGCCATCTGATCTAACTTCTGGAGGCAGTCAAAATGAGCCTTAGAATTCTTCCCTACCTTATTCCTGTGCTGAGATACAGGCTGCTCCAACCTGCTGTAAAATGCTTGATTTCGAGAGTGAGCGAAACTAATGAAAACATTGTTGGGGTAAAACCTAAAGGGAAAGACCTAGCACCAAATCCAATTTGCCATCTGATCTAACTTCTGGAGGCAGTCAAAATGATCCTTAGAATTCTTCCCTACCTTATTCCTGTGCTGAGATACAGGCTGCTCCAACCTGCTGTAAAATGCTTGATTTCGAGAGTGAGCGAAACTAATGAAAACATTGTTGGGGTAAAACCTAAAGGGAAAGACCTAGCACCAAATCCAATTTGCCATCTGATCTAACTTCTGGAGGCAGTCAAAATGAGCCTTAGAATTCTTCCCTACCTTATTCCTGTGCTGAGATACAGGCTGCTCCAACCTGCTGTAAAATGCTTGATTTCGAGAGTGAGCGAAACTAATGAAAACATTGTTGGGGTAAAACCTAAAGGGAAAGACCTAGCACCAAATCCAATTTGCCATCTGATCTAACTTCTGGAGGCAGTCAAAATGAGCCTTAGAATTCTTCCCTACCTTATTCCTGTGCTGAGATACAGGCTGCTCCAACCTGCTGTAAAATGCTTGCTTTCGAGAGTGAGCGAAACTAATGAAAACATTGTTGGGGTAAAACCTAAAGGGAAAGACCTAGCACCAAATCCAATTTGCCATCTGATCTAACTTCTGGAGGCAGTCAAAATGAGCCTTAGAATTCTTCCCTACCTTATTCCTGTGCTGAGATACAGGCTGCTCCAACCTGCTGTAAAATGCTTGATTTCGAGAGTGAGCGAAACTAATGAAAACATTGTTGGGGTAAAACCTAAAGGGAAAGACCTAGCACCAAATCCAATTTGCCATCTGATCTAACTTCTGGAGGCAGTCAAAATGAGCCTTAGAATTCTTCCCTACCTTATTCCTGTGCTGAGATACAGGCTGCTCCAACCTGCTGTAAAATGCTTGATTTCGAGAGTGAGCGAAACTAATGAAAACATTGTTGGGGTAAAACCTAAAGGGAAAGACCTAGCACCAAATCCAATTTGCCATCTGATCTAACTTCTGGAGGCAGTCAAAATGAGCCTTAGAATTCTTCCCTACCTTATTCCTGTGCTGAGATACAGGCTGCTCCAACCTGCTGTAAAATGCTTGCTTTCGAGAGTGAGCGAAACTAATGAAAACATTGTTGGGGTAAAACCTAAAGGGAAAGACCTAGCACCAAATCCAATTTGCCATCTGATCTAACTTCTGGAGGCAGTCAAAATGAGCCTTAGAATTCTTCCCTACCTTATTCCTGTGCTGAGATACAGGCTGCTCCAACCTGCTGTAAAATGCTTGATTTCGAGAGTGAGCGAAACTAATGAAAACATTGTTGGGGTAAAACCTAAAGGGAAAGACCTAGCACCAAATCCAATTTGCCATCTGATCTAACTTCTGGAGGCAGTCAAAATGAGCATTTGAATTCTTCCCTACCTTATTCCTGTGCTGAGATACAGGCTGCTCCAACCTGCTGTAAAATGCTTGATTTCGAGAGTGAGCGAAACTAATGAAAACATTGTTGGGGTAAAACCTAAAGGGAAAGACCTAGCACCAAATCCAATTTGCCATCTGATCTAACTTCTGGAGGCAGTCAAAATGAGCCTTAGAATTCTTCCCTACCTTATTCCTGTGCTGAGATACAGGCTGCTCCAACCTGCTGTAAAATGCTTGATTTCGAGAGTGAGCGAAACTAATGAAAACATTGTTGGGGTAAAACCTAAAGGGAAAGACCTAGCACCAAATCCAATTTGCCATCTGATCTAACTTCTGGAGGCAGTCAAAATGATCCTTAGAATTCTTCCCTACCTTATTCCTGTGCTGAGATACAGGCTGCTCCAACCTGCTGTAAAATGCTTGATTTCGAGAGTGAGCGAAACTAATGAAAACATTGTTGGGGTAAAACCTAAAGGGAAAGACCTAGCACCAAATCCAATTTGCCATCTGATCTAACTTCTGGAGGCAGTCAAAATGAGCCTTAGAATTCTTCCCTACCTTATTCCTGTGCTGAGATACAGGCTGCTCCAACCTGCTGTAAAATGCTTGATTTCGAGAGTGAGCGAAACTAATGAAAACATTGTTGGGGTAAAACCTAAAGGGAAAGACCTAGCACCAAATCCAATTTGCCATCTGATCTAACTTCTGGAGGCAGTCAAAATGATCCTTAGAATTCTTCCCTACCTTATTCCTGTGCTGAGATACAGGCTGCTCCAACCTGCTGTAAAATGCTTGATTTCGAGAGTGAGCGAAACTAATGAAAACATTGTTGGGGTAAAACCTAAAGGGAAAGACCTAGCACCAAATCCAATTTGCCATCTGATCTAACTTCTGGAGGCAGTCAAAATGAGCCTTAGAATTCTTCCCTACCTTATTCCTGTGCTGAGATACAGGCTGCTCCAACCTGCTGTAAAATGCTTGATTTCGAGAGTGAGCGAAACTAATGAAAACATTGTTGGGGTAAAACCTAAAGGGAAAGACCTAGCACCAAATCCAATTTGCCATCTGATCTAACTTCTGGAGGCAGTCAAAATGAGCCTTAGAATTCTTCCCTACCTTATTCCTGTGCTGAGATACAGGCTGCTCCAACCTGCTGTAAAATGCTTGATTTCGAGAGTGAGCGAAACTAATGAAAACATTGTTGGGGTAAAACCTAAAGGGAAAGACCTAGCACCAAATCCAATTTGCCATCTGATCTAACTTCTGGAGGCAGTCAAAATGAGCCTTAGAATTCTTCCCTACCTTATTCCTGTGCTGAGATACAGGCTGCTCCAACCTGCTGTAAAATGCTTGATTTCGAGAGTGAGCGAAACTAATGAAAACATTGTTGGGGTAAAACCTAAAGGGAAAGACCTAGCACCAAATCCAATTTGCCATCTGATCTAACTTCTGGAGGCAGTCAAAATGATCCTTAGAATTCTTCCCTACCTTATTCCTGTGCTGAGATACAGGCTGCTCCAACCTGCTGTAAAATGCTTGATTTCGAGAGTGAGCGAAACTAATGAAAACATTGTTGGGGTAAAACCTAAAGGGAAAGACCTAGCACCAAATCCAATTTGCCATCTGATCTAACTTCTGGAGGCAGTCAAAATGAGCCTTAGAATTCTTCCCTACCTTATTCCTGTGCTGAGATACAGGCTGCTCCAACCTGCTGTAAAATGCTTGATTTCGAGAGTGAGCGAAACTAATGAAAACATTGTTGGGGTAAAACCTAAAGGGAAAGACCTAGCACCAAATCCAATTTGCCATCTGATCTAACTTCTGGAGGCAGTCAAAATGAGCCTTAGAATTCTTCCCTACCTTATTCCTGTGCTGAGATACAGGCTGCTCCAACCTGCTGTAAAATGCTTGCTTTCGAGAGTGAGCGAAACTAATGAAAACATTGTTGGGGTAAAACCTAAAGGGAAAGACCTAGCACCAAATCCAATTTGCCATCTGATCTAACTTCTGGAGGCAGTCAAAATGAGCATTTGAATTCTTCCCTACCTTATTCCTGTGCTGAGATACAGGCTGCTCCAACCTGCTGTAAAATGCTTGATTTCGAGAGTGAGCGAAACTAATGAAAACATTGTTGGGGTAAAACCTAAAGGGAAAGACCTAGCACCAAATCCAATTTGCCATCTGATCTAACTTCTGGAGGCAGTCAAAATGATCCTTAGAATTCTTCCCTACCTTATTCCTGTGCTGAGATACAGGCTGCTCCAACCTGCTGTAAAATGCTTGATTTCGAGAGTGAGCGAAACTAATGAAAACATTGTTGGGGTAAAACCTAAAGGGAAAGACCTAGCACCAAATCCAATTTGCCATCTGATCTAACTTCTGGAGGCAGTCAAAATGAGCCTTAGAATTCTTCCCTACCTTATTCCTGTGCTGAGATACAGGCTGCTCCAACCTGCTGTAAAATGCTTGCTTTCGAGAGTGAGCGAAACTAATGAAAACATTGTTGGGGTAAAACCTAAAGGGAAAGACCTAGCACCAAATCCAATTTGCCATCTGATCTAACTTCTGGAGGCAGTCAAAATGAGCCTTAGAATTCTTCCCTACCTTATTCCTGTGCTGAGATACAGGCTGCTCCAACCTGCTGTAAAATGCTTGATTTCGAGAGTGAGCGAAACTAATGAAAACATTGTTGGGGTAAAACCTAAAGGGAAAGACCTAGCACCAAATCCAATTTGCCATCTGATCTAACTTCTGGAGGCAGTCAAAATGATCCTTAGAATTCTTCCCTACCTTATTCCTGTGCTGAGATACAGGCTGCTCCAACCTGCTGTAAAATGCTTGATTTCGAGAGTGAGCGAAACTAATGAAAACATTGTTGGGGTAAAACCTAAAGGGAAAGACCTAGCACCAAATCCAATTTGCCATCTGATCTAACTTCTGGAGGCAGTCAAAATGAGCCTTAGAAATTCTTCCCTACCTTATTCCTGTGCTGAGATACAGGCTGCTCCAACCTGCTGTAAAATGCTTGATTTCGAGAGTGAGCGAAACTAATGAAAACATTGTTGGGGTAAAACCTAAAGGGAAAGACCTAGCACCAAATCCAATTTGCCATCTGATCTAACTTCTGGAGGCAGTCAAAATGATCCTTAGAATTCTTCCCTACCTTATTCCTGTGCTGAGATACAGGCTGCTCCAACCTGCTGTAAAATGCTTGATTTCGAGAGTGAGCGAAACTAATGAAAACATTGTTGGGGTAAAACCTAAAGGGAAAGACCTAGCACCAAATCCAATTTGCCATCTGATCTAACTTCTGGAGGCAGTCAAAATGAGCCTTAGAATTCTTCCCTACCTTATTCCTGTGCTGAGATACAGGCTGCTCCAACCTGCTGTAAAATGCTTGCTTTCGAGAGTGAGCGAAACTAATGAAAACATTGTTGGGGTAAAACCTAAAGGGAAAGACCTAGCACCAAATCCAATTTGCCATCTGATCTAACTTCTGGAGGCAGTCAAAATGAGCCTTAGAATTCTTCCCTACCTTATTCCTGTGCTGAGATACAGGCTGCTCCAACCTGCTGTAAAATGCTTGATTTCGAGAGTGAGCGAAACTAATGAAAACATTGTTGGGGTAAAACCTAAAGGGAAAGACCTAGCACCAAATCCAATTTGCCATCTGATCTAACTTCTGGAGGCAGTCAAAATGAGCCTTAGAATTCTTCCCTACCTTATTCCTGTGCTGAGATACAGGGCTGCTCCAACCTGCTGTAAAATGCTTGATTTCGAGAGTGAGCGAAACTAATGAAAACATTGTTGGGGTAAAACCTAAAGGGAAAGACCTAGCACCAAATCCAATTTGCCATCTGATCTAACTTCTGGAGGCAGTCAAAATGAGCCTTAGAATTCTTCCCTACCTTATTCCTGTGCTGAGATACAGGCTGCTCCAACCTGCTGTAAAATGCTTGATTTCGAGAGTGAGCGAAACTAATGAAAACATTGTTGGGGTAAAACCTAAAGGGAAAGACCTAGCACCAAATCCAATTTGCCATCTGATCTAACTTCTGGAGGCAGTCAAAATGAGCCTTAGAATTCTTCCCTACCTTATTCCTGTGCTGAGATACAGGCTGCTCCAACCTGCTGTAAAATGCTTGATTTCGAGAGTGAGCGAAACTAATGAAAACATTGTTGGGGTAAAACCTAAAGGGAAAGACCTAGCACCAAATCCAATTTGCCATCTGATCTAACTTCTGGAGGCAGTCAAAATGATCCTTAGAATTCTTCCCTACCTTATTCCTGTGCTGAGATACAGGCTGCTCCAACCTGCTGTAAAATGCTTGATTTCGAGAGTGAGCGAAACTAATGAAAACATTGTTGGGGTAAAACCTAAAGGGAAAGACCTAGCACCAAATCCAATTTGCCATCTGATCTAACTTCTGGAGGCAGTCAAAATGAGCCTTAGAATTCTTCCCTACCTTATTCCTGTGCTGAGATACAGGCTGCTCCAACCTGCTGTAAAATGCTTGATTTCGAGAGTGAGCGAAACTAATGAAAACATTGTTGGGGTAAAACCTAAAGGGAAAGACCTAGCACCAAATCCAATTTGCCATCTGATCTAACTTCTGGAGGCAGTCAAAATGAGCCTTAGAATTCTTCCCTACCTTATTCCTGTGCTGAGATACAGGCTGCTCCAACCTGCTGTAAAATGCTTGCTTTCGAGAGTGAGCGAAACTAATGAAAACATTGTTGGGGTAAAACCTAAAGGGAAAGACCTAGCACCAAATCCAATTTGCCATCTGATCTAACTTCTGGAGGCAGTCAAAATGAGCATTTGAATTCTTCCCTACCTTATTCCTGTGCTGAGATACAGGCTGCTCCAACCTGCTGTAAAATGCTTGATTTCGAGAGTGAGCGAAACTAATGAAAACATTGTTGGGGTAAAACCTAAAGGGAAAGACCTAGCACCAAATCCAATTTGCCATCTGATCTAACTTCTGGAGGCAGTCAAAATGATCCTTAGAATTCTTCCCTACCTTATTCCTGTGCTGAGATACAGGCTGCTCCAACCTGCTGTAAAATGCTTGATTTCGAGAGTGAGCGAAACTAATGAAAACATTGTTGGGGTAAAACCTAAAGGGAAAGACCTAGCACCAAATCCAATTTGCCATCTGATCTAACTTCTGGAGGCAGTCAAAATGAGCCTTAGAATTCTTCCCTACCTTATTCCTGTGCTGAGATACAGGCTGCTCCAACCTGCTGTAAAATGCTTGATTTCGAGAGTGAGCGAAACTAATGAAAACATTGTTGGGGTAAAACCTAAAGGGAAAGACCTAGCACCAAATCCAATTTGCCATCTGATCTAACTTCTGGAGGCAGTCAAAATGAGCCTTAGAATTCTTCCCTACCTTATTCCTGTGCTGAGATACAGGCTGCTCCAACCTGCTGTAAAATGCTTGATTTCGAGAGTGAGCGAAACTAATGAAAACATTGTTGGGGTAAAACCTAAAGGGAAAGACCTAGCACCAAATCCAATTTGCCATCTGATCTAACTTCTGGAGGCAGTCAAAATGAGCCTTAGAATTCTTCCCTACCTTATTCCTGTGCTGAGATACAGGCTGCTCCAACCTGCTGTAAAATGCTTGATTTCGAGAGTGAGCGAAACTAATGAAAACATTGTTGGGGTAAAACCTAAAGGGAAAGACCTAGCACCAAATCCAATTTGCCATCTGATCTAACTTCTGGAGGCAGTCAAAATGAGCCTTAGAATTCTTCCCTACCTTATTCCTGTGCTGAGATACAGGCTGCTCCAACCTGCTGTAAAATGCTTGATTTCGAGAGTGAGCGAAACTAATGAAAACATTGTTGGGGTAAAACCTAAAGGGAAAGACCTAGCACCAAATCCAATTTGCCATCTGATCTAACTTCTGGAGGCAGTCAAAATGATCCTTAGAATTCTTCCCTACCTTATTCCTGTGCTGAGATACAGGCTGCTCCAACCTGCTGTAAAATGCTTGATTTCGAGAGTGAGCGAAACTAATGAAAACATTGTTGGGGTAAAACCTAAAGGGAAAGACCTAGCACCAAATCCAATTTGCCATCTGATCTAACTTCTGGAGGCAGTCAAAATGAGCCTTAGAATTCTTCCCTACCTTATTCCTGTGCTGAGATACAGGCTGCTCCAACCTGCTGTAAAATGCTTGATTTCGAGAGTGAGCGAAACTAATGAAAACATTGTTGGGGTAAAACCTAAAGGGAAAGACCTAGCACCAAATCCAATTTGCCATCTGATCTAACTTCTGGAGGCAGTCAAAATGATCCTTAGAATTCTTCCCTACCTTATTCCTGTGCTGAGATACAGGCTGCTCCAACCTGCTGTAAAATGCTTGATTTCGAGAGTGAGCGAAACTAATGAAAACATTGTTGGGGTAAAACCTAAAGGGAAAGACCTAGCACCAAATCCAATTTGCCATCTGATCTAACTTCTGGAGGCAGTCAAAATGAGCCTTAGAATTCTTCCCTACCTTATTCCTGTGCTGAGATACAGGCTGCTCCAACCTGCTGTAAAATGCTTGCTTTCGAGAGTGAGCGAAACTAATGAAAACATTGTTGGGGTAAAACCTAAAGGGAAAGACCTAGCACCAAATCCAATTTGCCATCTGATCTAACTTCTGGAGGCAGTCAAAATGAGCCTTAGAATTCTTCCCTACCTTATTCCTGTGCTGAGATACAGGCTGCTCCAACCTGCTGTAAAATGCTTGATTTCGAGAGTGAGCGAAACTAATGAAAACATTGTTGGGGTAAAACCTAAAGGGAAAGACCTAGCACCAAATCCAATTTGCCATCTGATCTAACTTCTGGAGGCAGTCAAAATGAGCATTTGAATTCTTCCCTACCTTATTCCTTTGCTGAGATACAGGCTGCTCAAACCTGCTGTAAAATGCTTGATTTCGAGAGTGAGCGAAACTAATGAAAACATTGTTGGGGTAAAACCTAAAGGGAAAGACCTAGCACCAAATCCAATTTGCCATCTGATCTAACTTCTGGAGGCAGTCAAAATGAGCCTTAGAATTCTTCCCTACCTTATTCCTGTGCTGAGATACAGGCTGCTCCAACCTGCTGTAAAATGCTTGATTTCGAGAGTGAGCGAAACTAATGAAAACATTGTTGGGGTAAAACCTAAAGGGAAAGACCTAGCACCAAATCCAATTTGCCATCTGATCTAACTTCTGGAGGCAGTCAAAATGATCCTTAGAATTCTTCCCTACCTTATTCCTGTGCTGAGATACAGGCTGCTCCAACCTGCTGTAAAATGCTTGATTTCGAGAGTGAGCGAAACTAATGAAAACATTGTTGGGGTAAAACCTAAAGGGAAAGACCTAGCACCAAATCCAATTTGCCATCTGATCTAACTTCTGGAGGCAGTCAAAATGAGCCTTAGAATTCTTCCCTACCTTATTCCTGTGCTGAGATACAGGCTGCTCCAACCTGCTGTAAAATGCTTGATTTCGAGAGTGAGCGAAACTAATGAAAACATTGTTGGGGTAAAACCTAAAGGGAAAGACCTAGCACCAAATCCAATTTGCCATCTGATCTAACTTCTGGAGGCAGTCAAAATGAGCCTTAGAATTCTTCCCTACCTTATTCCTGTGCTGAGATACAGGCTGCTCCATCCTGCTGTAAAATGCTTGATTTCGAGAGTGAGCGAAACTAATGAAAACATTGTTGGGGTAAAACCTAAAGGGAAAGACCTAGCACCAAATCCAATTTGCCATCTGATCTAACTTCTGGAGGCAGTCAAAATGATCCTTAGAATTCTTCCCTACCTTATTCCTGTGCTGAGATACAGGCTGCTCCAACCTGCTGTAAAATGCTTGATTTCGAGAGTGAGCGAAACTAATGAAAACATTGTTGGGGTAAAACCTAAAGGGAAAGACCTAGCACCAAATCCAATTTGCCATCTGATCTAACTTCTGGAGGCAGTCAAAATGAGCCTTAGAATTCTTCCCTACCTTATTCCTGTGCTGAGATACAGGCTGCTCCAACCTGCTGTAAAATGCTTGATTTCGAGAGTGAGCGAAACTAATGAAAACATTGTTGGGGTAAAACCTAAAGGGAAAGACCTAGCACCAAATCCAATTTGCCATCTGATCTAACTTCTGGAGGCAGTCAAAATGATCCTTAGAATTCTTCCCTACCTTATTCCTGTGCTGAGATACAGGCTGCTCCAACCTGCTGTAAAATGCTTGATTTCGAGAGTGAGCGAAACTAATGAAAACATTGTTGGGGTAAAACCTAAAGGGAAAGACCTAGCACCAAATCCAATTTGCCATCTGATCTAACTTCTGGAGGCAGTCAAAATGATCCTTAGAATTCTTCCCTACCTTATTCCTGTGCTGAGATACAGGCTGCTCCAACCTGCTGTAAAATGCTTGATTTCGAGAGTGAGCGAAACTAATGAAAACATTGTTGGGGTAAAACCTAAAGGGAAAGACCTAGCACCAAATCCAATTTGCCATCTGATCTAACTTCTGGAGGCAGTCAAAATGAGCCTTAGAATTCTTCCCTACCTTATTCCTGTGCTGAGATACAGGCTGCTCCAACCTGCTGTAAAATGCTTGCTTTCGAGAGTGAGCGAAACTAATGAAAACATTGTTGGGGTAAAACCTAAAGGGAAAGACCTAGCACCAAATCCAATTTGCCATCTGATCTAACTTCTGGAGGCAGTCAAAATGAGCATTTGAATTCTTCCCTACCTTATTCCTGTGCTGAGATACAGGCTGCTCCAACCTGCTGTAAAATGCTTGATTTCGAGAGTGAGCGAAACTAATGAAAACATTGTTGGGGTAAAACCTAAAGGGAAAGACCTAGCACCAAATCCAATTTGCCATCTGATCTAACTTCTGGAGGCAGTCAAAATGATCCTTAGAATTCTTCCCTACCTTATTCCTGTGCTGAGATACAGGCTGCTCCAACCTGCTGTAAAATGCTTGATTTCGAGAGTGAGCGAAACTAATGAAAACATTGTTGGGGTAAAACCTAAAGGGAAAGACCTAGCACCAAATCCAATTTGCCATCTGATCTAACTTCTGGAGGCAGTCAAAATGAGCCTTAGAATTCTTCCCTACCTTATTCCTGTGCTGAGATACAGGCTGCTCCAACCTGCTGTAAAATGCTTGATTTCGAGAGTGAGCGAAACTAATGAAAACATTGTTGGGGTAAAACCTAAAGGGAAAGACCTAGCACCAAATCCAATTTGCCATCTGATCTAACTTCTGGAGGCAGTCAAAATGAGCCTTAGAATTCTTCCCTACCTTATTCCTGTGTTGAGATACAGGCTGCTCCAACCTGCTGTAAAATGCTTGATTTCGAGAGTGAGCGAAACTAATGAAAACATTGTTGGGGTAAAACCTAAAGGGAAAGACCTAGCACCAAATCCAATTTGCCATCTGATCTAACTTCTGGAGGCAGTCAAAATGAGCCTTAGAATTCTTCCCTACCTTATTCCTGTGCTGAGATACAGGCTGCTCCAACCTGCTGTAAAATGCTTGATTTCGAGAGTGAGCGAAACTAATGAAAACATTGTTGGGGTAAAACCTAAAGGGAAAGACCTAGCACCAAATCCAATTTGCCATCTGATCTAACTTCTGGAGGCAGTCAAAATGAGCATTTGAATTCTTCCCTACCTTATTCCTGTGCTGAGATACAGGCTGCTCCAACCTGCTGTAAAATGCTTGATTTCGAGAGTGAGCGAAACTAATGAAAACATTGTTGGGGTAAAACCTAAAGGGAAAGACCTAGCACCAAATCCAATTTGCCATCTGATCTAACTTCTGGAGGCAGTCAAAATGAGCCTTAGAATTCTTCCCTACCTTATTCCTGTGCTGAGATACAGGCTGCTCCAACCTGCTGTAAAATGCTTGATTTCGAGAGTGAGCGAAACTAATGAAAACATTGTTGGGGTAAAACCTAAAGGGAAAGACCTAGCACCAAATCCAATTTGCCATCTGATCTAACTTCTGGAGGCAGTCAAAATGAGCCTTAGAATTCTTCCCTACCTTATTCCTGTGCTGAGATACAGGCTGCTCCAACCTGCTGTAAAATGCTTGATTTCGAGAGTGAGCGAAACTAATGAAAACATTGTTGGGGTAAAACCTAAAGGGAAAGACCTAGCACCAAATCCAATTTGCCATCTGATCTAACTTCTGGAGGCAGTCAAAATGAGCCTTAGAATTCTTCCCTACCTTATTCCTGTGCTGAGATACAGGCTGCTCCAACCTGCTGTAAAATGCTTGATTTCGAGAGTGAGCGAAACTAATGAAAACATTGTTGGGGTAAAACCTAAAGGGAAAGACCTAGCACCAAATCCAATTTGCCATCTGATCTAACTTCTGGAGGCAGTCAAAATGATCCTTAGAATTCTTCCCTACCTTATTCCTGTGCTGAGATACAGGCTGCTCCAACCTGCTGTAAAATGCTTGATTTCGAGAGTGAGCGAAACTAATGAAAACATTGTTGGGGTAAAACCTAAAGGGAAAGACCTAGCACCAAATCCAATTTGCCATCTGATCTAACTTCTGGAGGCAGTCAAAATGAGCCTTAGAATTCTTCCCTACCTTATTCCTGTGCTGAGATACAGGCTGCTCCAACCTGCTGTAAAATGCTTGATTTCGAGAGTGAGCGAAACTAATGAAAACATTGTTGGGGTAAAACCTAAAGGGAAAGACCTAGCACCAAATCCAATTTGCCATCTGATCTAACTTCTGGAGGCAGTCAAAATGAGCCTTAGAATTCTTCCCTACCTTATTCCTGTGCTGAGATACAGGCTGCTCCAACCTGCTGTAAAATGCTTGATTTCGAGAGTGAGCGAAACTAATGAAAACATTGTTGGGGTAAAACCTAAAGGGAAAGACCTAGCACCAAATCCAATTTGCCATCTGATCTAACTTCTGGAGGCAGTCAAAATGAGCCTTAGAATTCTTCCCTACCTTATTCCTGTGCTGAGATACAGGCTGCTCCAACCTGCTGTAAAATGCTTGCTTTCGAGAGTGAGCGAAACTAATGAAAACATTGTTGGGGTAAAACCTAAAGGGAAAGACCTAGCACCAAATCCAATTTGCCATCTGATCTAACTTCTGGAGGCAGTCAAAATGAGCCTTAGAATTCTTCCCTACCTTATTCCTGTGCTGAGATACAGGCTGCTCCAACCTGCTGTAAAATGCTTGATTTCGAGAGTGAGCGAAACTAATGAAAACATTGTTGGGGTAAAACCTAAAGGGAAAGACCTAGCACCAAATCCAATTTGCCATCTGATCTAACTTCTGGAGGCAGTCAAAATGAGCATTTGAATTCTTCCCTACCTTATTCCTTTGCTGAGATACAGGCTGCTCCAACCTGCTGTAAAATGCTTGATTTCGAGAGTGAGCGAAACTAATGAAAACATTGTTGGGGTAAAACCTAAAGGGAAAGACCTAGCACCAAATCCAATTTGCCATCTGATCTAACTTCTGGAGGCAGTCAAAATGAGCCTTAGAATTCTTCCCTACCTTATTCCTGTGCTGAGATACAGGCTGCTCCAACCTGCTGTAAAATGCTTGATTTCGAGAGTGAGCGAAACTAATGAAAACATTGTTGGGGTAAAACCTAAAGGGAAAGACCTAGCACCAAATCCAATTTGCCATCTGATCTAACTTCTGGAGGCAGTCAAAATGATCCTTAGAATTCTTCCCTACCTTATTCCTGTGCTGAGATACAGGCTGCTCCAACCTGCTGTAAAATGCTTGATTTCGAGAGTGAGCGAAACTAATGAAAACATTGTTGGGGTAAAACCTAAAGGGAAAGACCTAGCACCAAATCCAATTTGCCATCTGATCTAACTTCTGGAGGCAGTCAAAATGATCCTTAGAATTCTTCCCTACCTTATTCCTGTGCTGAGATACAGGCTGCTCCAACCTGCTGTAAAATGCTTGATTTCGAGAGTGAGCGAAACTAATGAAAACATTGTTGGGGTAAAACCTAAAGGGAAAGACCTAGCACCAAATCCAATTTGCCATCTGATCTAACTTCTGGAGGCAGTCAAAATGATCCTTAGAATTCTTCCCTACCTTATTCCTGTGCTGAGATACAGGCTGCTCCAACCTGCTGTAAAATGCTTGATTTCGAGAGTGAGCGAAACTAATGAAAACATTGTTGGGGTAAAACCTAAAGGGAAAGACCTAGCACCAAATCCAATTTGCCATCTGATCTAACTTCTGGAGGCAGTCAAAATGATCCTTAGAATTCTTCCCTACCTTATTCCTGTGCTGAGATACAGGCTGCTCCAACCTGCTGTAAAATGCTTGATTTCGAGAGTGAGCGAAACTAATGAAAACATTGTTGGGGTAAAACCTAAAGGGAAAGACATAGCACCAAATCCAATTTGCCATCTGATCTAACTTCTGGAGGCAGTCAAAATGATCCTTAGAATTCTTCCCTACCTTATTCCTGTGCTGAGATACAGGCTGCTCCAACCTGCTGTAAAATGCTTGATTTCGAGAGTGAGCGAAACTAATGAAAACATTGTTGGGGTAAAACCTAAAGGGAAAGACCTAGCACCAAATCCAATTTGCCATCTGATCTAACTTCTGGAGGCAGTCAAAATGAGCCTTAGAATTCTTCCCTACCTTATTCCTGTGCTGAGATACAGGCTGCTCCAACCTGCTGTAAAATGCTTGATTTCGAGAGTGAGCGAAACTAATGAAAACATTGTTGGGGTAAAACCTAAAGGGAAAGACCTAGCACCAAATCCAATTTGCCATCTGATCTAACTTCTGGAGGCAGTCAAAATGATCCTTAGAATTCTTCCCTACCTTATTCCTGTGCTGAGATACAGGCTGCTCTAACCTGCTGTAAAATGCTTGATTTCGAGAGTGAGCGAAACTAATGAAAACATTGTTGGGGTAAAACCTAAAGGGAAAGACCTAGCACCAAATCCAATTTGCCATCTGATCTAACTTCTGGAGGCAGTCAAAATGAGCCTTAGAATTCTTCCCTACCTTATTCCTGTGCTGAGATACAGGCTGCTCCAACCTGCTGTAAAATGCTTGCTTTCGAGAGTGAGCGAAACTAATGAAAACATTGTTGGGGTAAAACCTAAAGGGAAAGACCTAGCACCAAATCCAATTTGCCATCTGATCTAACTTCTGGAGGCAGTCAAAATGATCCTTAGAATTCTTCCCTACCTTATTCCTGTGCTGAGATACAGGCTGCTCCAACCTGCTGTAAAATGCTTGATTTCGAGAGTGAGCGAAACTAATGAAAACATTGTTGGGGTAAAACCTAAAGGGAAAGACCTAGCACCAAATCCAATTTGCCATCTGATCTAACTTCTGGAGGCAGTCAAAATGAGCCTTAGAATTCTTCCCTACCTTATTCCTGTGCTGAGATACAGGCTGCTCCAACCTGCTGTAAAATGCTTGATTTCGAGAGTGAGCGAAACTAATGAAAACATTGTTGGGGTAAAACCTAAAGGGAAAGACCTAGCACCAAATCCAATTTGCCATCTGATCTAACTTCTGGAGGCAGTCAAAATGAGCCTTAGAATTCTTCCCTACCTTATTCCTGTGCTGAGATACAGGCTGCTCCAACCTGCTGTAAAATGCTTGATTTCGAGAGTGAGCGAAACAAATGAAAACATTGTTGGGGTAAAACCTAAAGGGAAAGACCTAGCACCAAATCCAATTTGCCATCTGATCTAACTTCTGGAGGCAGTCAAAATGAGCCTTAGAATTCTTCCCTACCTTATTCCTGTGCTGAGATACAGGCTGCTCCAACCTGCTGTAAAATGCTTGATTTCGAGAGTGAGCGAAACTAATGAAAACATTGTTGGGGTAAAACCTAAAGGGAAAGACCTAGCACCAAATCCAATTTGCCATCTGATCTAACTTCTGGAGGCAGTCAAAATGAGCCTTAGAATTCTTCCCTACCTTATTCCTGTGCTGAGATACAGGCTGCTCCAACCTGCTGTAAAATGCTTGCTTTCGAGAGTGAGCGAAACTAATGAAAACATTGTTGGGGTAAAACCTAAAGGGAAAGACCTAGCACCAAATCCAATTTGCCATCTGATCTAACTTCTGGAGGCAGTCAAAATGAGCATTTGAATTCTTCCCTACCTTATTCCTGTGCTGAGATACAGGCTGCTCCAACCTGCTGTAAAATGCTTGATTTCGAGAGTGAGCGAAACTAATGAAAACATTGTTGGGGTAAAACCTAAAGGGAAAGACCTAGCACCAAATCCAATTTGCCATCTGATCTAACTTCTGGAGGCAGTCAAAATGATCCTTAGAATTCTTCCCTACCTTATTCCTGTGCTGAGATACAGGCTGCTCCAACCTGCTGTAAAATGCTTGCTTTCGAGAGTGAGCGAAACTAATGAAAACATTGTTGGGGTAAAACCTAAAGGGAAAGACCTAGCACCAAATCCAATTTGCCATCTGATCTAACTTCTGGAGGCAGTCAAAATGATCCTTAGAATTCTTCCCTACCTTATTCCTGTGCTGAGATACAGGCTGCTCCAACCTGCTGTAAAATGCTTGATTTCGAGAGTGAGCGAAACTAATGAAAACATTGTTGGGGTAAAACCTAAAGGGAAAGACCTAGCACCAAATCCAATTTGCCATCTGATCTAACTTCTGGAGGCAGTCAAAATGAGCCTTAGAATTCTTCCCTACCTTATTCCTGTGCTGAGATACAGGCTGCTCCAACCTGCTGTAAAATGCTTGATTTCGAGAGTGAGCGAAACTAATGAAAACATTGTTGGGTAAAACCTAAAGGGAAAGACCTAGCACCAAATCCAATTTGCCATCTGATCTAACTTCTGGAGGCAGTCAAAATGAGCATTTGAATTCTTCCCTACCTTATTCCTGTGCTGAGATACAGGCTGCTCCAACCTGCTGTAAAATGCTTGATTTCGAGAGTGAGCGAAACTAATGAAAACATTGTTGGGGTAAAACCTAAAGGGAAAGACCTAGCACCAAATCCAATTTGCCATCTGATCTAACTTCTGGAGGCAGTCAAAATGAGCCTTAGAATTCTTCCCTACCTTATTCCTGTGCTGAGATACAGGCTGCTCCAACCTGCTGTAAAATGCTTGATTTCGAGAGTGAGCGAAACTAATGAAAACATTGTTGGGGTAAAACCTAAAGGGAAAGACCTAGCACCAAATCCAATTTGCCATCTGATCTAACTTCTGGAGGCAGTCAAAATGAGCCTTAGAATTCTTCCCTACCTTATTCCTGTGCTGAGATACAGGCTGCTCCAACCTGCTGTAAAATGCTTGATTTCGAGAGTGAGCGAAACTAATGAAAACATTGTTGGGGTAAAACCTAAAGGGAAAGACCTAGCACCAAATCCAATTTGCCATCTGATCTAACTTCTGGAGGCAGTCAAAATGAGCCTTAGAATTCTTCCCTACCTTATTCCTGTGCTGAGATACAGGCTGCTCCAACCTGCTGTAAAATGCTTGATTTCGAGAGTGAGCGAAACTAATGAAAACATTGTTGGGGTAAAACCTAAAGGGAAAGACCTAGCACCAAATCCAATTTGCCATCTGATCTAACTTCTGGAGGCAGTCAAAATGATCCTTAGAATTCTTCCCTACCTTATTCCTGTGCTGAGATACAGGCTGCTCCAACCTGCTGTAAAATGCTTGATTTCGAGAGTGAGCGAAACTAATGAAAACATTGTTGGGGTAAAACCTAAAGGGAAAGACCTAGCACCAAATCCAATTTGCCATCTGATCTAACTTCTGGAGGCAGTCAAAATGAGCCTTAGAATTCTTCCCTACCTTATTCCTGTGCTGAGATACAGGCTGCTCCAACCTGCTGTAAAATGCTTGATTTCGAGAGTGAGCGAAACTAATGAAAACATTGTTGGGGTAAAACCTAAAGGGAAAGACCTAGCACCAAATCCAATTTGCCATCTGATCTAACTTCTGGAGGCAGTCAAAATGATCCTTAGAATTCTTCCCTACCTTATTCCTGTGCTGAGATACAGGCTGCTCCAACCTGCTGTAAAATGCTTGATTTCGAGAGTGAGCGAAACTAATGAAAACATTGTTGGGGTAAAACCTAAAGGGAAAGACCTAGCACCAAATCCAATTTGCCATCTGATCTAACTTCTGGAGGCAGTCAAAATGAGCCTTAGAATTCTTCCCTACCTTATTCCTGTGCTGAGATACAGGCTGCTCCAACCTGCTGTAAAATGCTTGCTTTCGAGAGTGAGCGAAACTAATGAAAACATTGTTGGGGTAAAACCTAAAGGGAAAGACCTAGCACCAAATCCAATTTGCCATCTGATCTAACTTCTGGAGGCAGTCAAAATGAGCCTTAGAATTCTTCCCTACCTTATTCCTGTGCTGAGATACAGGCTGCTCCAACCTGCTGTAAAATGCTTGATTTCGAGAGTGAGCGAAACTAATGAAAACATTGTTGGGGTAAAACCTAAAGGGAAAGACCTAGCACCAAATCCAATTTGCCATCTGATCTAACTTCTGGAGGCAGTCAAAATGAGCATTTGAATTCTTCCCTACCTTATTCCTTTGCTGAGATACAGGCTGCTCAAACCTGCTGTAAAATGCTTGATTTCGAGAGTGAGCGAAACTAATGAAAACATTGTTGGGGTAAAACCTAAAGGGAAAGACCTAGCACCAAATCCAATTTGCCATCTGATCTAACTTCTGGAGGCAGTCAAAATGAGCCTTAGAATTCTTCCCTACCTTATTCCTGTGCTGAGATACAGGCTGCTCCAACCTGCTGTAAAATGCTTGCTTTCGAGAGTGAGCGAAACTAATGAAAACATTGTTGGGGTAAAACCTAAAGGGAAAGACCTAGCACCAAATCCAATTTGCCATCTGATCTAACTTCTGGAGGCAGTCAAAATGAGCCTTAGAATTCTTCCCTACCTTATTCCTGTGCTGAGATACAGGCTGCTCCAACCTGCTGTAAAATGCTTGATTTCGAGAGTGAGCGAAACTAATGAAAACATTGTTGGGGTAAAACCTAAAGGGAAAGACCTAGCACCAAATCCAATTTGCCATCTGATCTAACTTCTGGAGGCAGTCAAAATGAGCATTTGAATTCTTCCCTACCTTATTCCTTTGCTGAGATACAGGCTGCTCAAACCTGCTGTAAAATGCTTGATTTCGAGAGTGAGCGAAACTAATGAAAACATTGTTGGGGTAAAACCTAAAGGGAAAGACCTAGCACCAAATCCAATTTGCCATCTGATCTAACTTCTGGAGGCAGTCAAAATGAGCCTTAGAATTCTTCCCTACCTTATTCCTGTGCTGAGATACAGGCTGCTCCAACCTGCTGTAAAATGCTTGATTTCGAGAGTGAGCGAAACTAATGAAAACATTGTTGGGGTAAAACCTAAAGGGAAAGACCTAGCACCAAATCCAATTTGCCATCTGATCTAACTTCTGGAGGCAGTCAAAATGATCCTTAGAATTCTTCCCTACCTTATTCCTGTGCTGAGATACAGGCTGCTCCAACCTGCTGTAAAATGCTTGATTTCGAGAGTGAGCGAAACTAATGAAAACATTGTTGGGGTAAAACCTAAAGGGAAAGACCTAGCACCAAATCCAATTTGCCATCTGATCTAACTTCTGGAGGCAGTCAAAATGAGCCTTAGAATTCTTCCCTACCTTATTCCTGTGCTGAGATACAGGCTGCTCCAACCTGCTGTAAAATGCTTGATTTCGAGAGTGAGCGAAACTAATGAAAACATTGTTGGGGTAAAACCTAAAGGGAAAGACCTAGCACCAAATCCAATTTGCCATCTGATCTAACTTCTGGAGGCAGTCAAAATGATCCTTAGAATTCTTCCCTACCTTATTCCTGTGCTGAGATACAGGCTGCTCCATCCTGCTGTAAAATGCTTGATTTCGAGAGTGAGCGAAACTAATGAAAACATTGTTGGGGTAAAACCTAAAGGGAAAGACCTAGCACCAAATCCAATTTGCCATCTGATCTAACTTCTGGAGGCAGTCAAAATGATCCTTAGAATTCTTCCCTACCTTATTCCTGTGCTGAGATACAGGCTGCTCCAACCTGCTGTAAAATGCTTGATTTCGAGAGTGAGCGAAACTAATGAAAACATTGTTGGGGTAAAACCTAAAGGGAAAGACCTAGCACCAAATCCAATTTGCCATCTGATCTAACTTCTGGAGGCAGTCAAAATGAGCCTTAGAATTCTTCCCTACCTTATTCCTGTGCTGAGATACAGGCTGCTCCAACCTGCTGTAAAATGCTTGATTTCGAGAGTGAGCGAAACTAATGAAAACATTGTTGGGGTAAAACCTAAAGGGAAAGACCTAGCACCAAATCCAATTTGCCATCTGATCTAACTTCTGGAGGCAGTCAAAATGAGCCTTAGAATTCTTCCCTACCTTATTCCTGTGCTGAGATACAGGCTGCTCCAACCTGCTGTAAAATGCTTGATTTCGAGAGTGAGCGAAACTAATGAAAACATTGTTGGGGTAAAACCTAAAGGGAAAGACCTAGCACCAAATCCAATTTGCCATCTGATCTAACTTCTGGAGGCAGTCAAAATGATCCTTAGAATTCTTCCCTACCTTATTCCTGTGCTGAGATACAGGCTGCTCCAACCTGCTGTAAAATGCTTGATTTCGAGAGTGAGCGAAACTAATGAAAACATTGTTGGGGTAAAACCTAAAGGGAAAGACCTAGCACCAAATCCAATTTGCCATCTGATCTAACTTCTGGAGGCAGTCAAAATGAGCCTTAGAATTCTTCCCTACCTTATTCCTGTGCTGAGATACAGGCTGCTCCAACCTGCTGTAAAATGCTTGCTTTCGAGAGTGAGCGAAACTAATGAAAACATTGTTGGGGTAAAACCTAAAGGGAAAGACCTAGCACCAAATCCAATTTGCCATCTGATCTAACTTCTGGAGGCAGTCAAAATGAGCATTTGAATTCTTCCCTACCTTATTCCTGTGCTGAGATACAGGCTGCTCCAACCTGCTGTAAAATGCTTGATTTCGAGAGTGAGCGAAACTAATGAAAACATTGTTGGGGTAAAACCTAAAGGGAAAGACCTAGCACCAAATCCAATTTGCCATCTGATCTAACTTCTGGAGGCAGTCAAAATGATCCTTAGAATTCTTCCCTACCTTATTCCTGTGCTGAGATACAGGCTGCTCCAACCTGCTGTAAAATGCTTGATTTCGAGAGTGAGCGAAACTAATGAAAACATTGTTGGGGTAAAACCTAAAGGGAAAGACCTAGCACCAAATCCAATTTGCCATCTGATCTAACTTCTGGAGGCAGTCAAAATGAGCCTTAGAATTCTTCCCTACCTTATTCCTGTGCTGAGATACAGGCTGCTCCAACCTGCTGTAAAATGCTTGATTTCGAGAGTGAGCGAAACTAATGAAAACATTGTTGGGGTAAAACCTAAAGGGAAAGACCTAGCACCAAATCCAATTTGCCATCTGATCTAACTTCTGGAGGCAGTCAAAATGAGCCTTAGAATTCTTCCCTACCTTATTCCTGTGCTGAGATACAGGCTGCTCCAACCTGCTGTAAAATGCTTGATTTCGAGAGTGAGCGAAACTAATGAAAACATTGTTGGGGTAAAACCTAAAGGGAAAGACCTAGCACCAAATCCAATTTGCCATCTGATCTAACTTCTGGAGGCAGTCAAAATGAGCCTTAGAATTCTTCCCTACCTTATTCCTGTGCTGAGATACAGGCTGCTCCAACCTGCTGTAAAATGCTTGATTTCGAGAGTGAGCGAAACTAATGAAAACATTGTTGGGGTAAAACCTAAAGGGAAAGACCTAGCACCAAATCCAATTTGCCATCTGATCTAACTTCTGGAGGCAGTCAAAATGAGCATTTGAATTCTTCCCTACCTTATTCCTGTGCTGAGATACAGGCTGCTCCAACCTGCTGTAAAATGCTTGATTTCGAGAGTGAGCGAAACTAATGAAAACATTGTTGGGGTAAAACCTAAAGGGAAAGACCTAGCACCAAATCCAATTTGCCATCTGATCTAACTTCTGGAGGCAGTCAAAATGAGCCTTAGAATTCTTCCCTACCTTATTCCTGTGCTGAGATACAGGCTGCTCCAACCTGCTGTAAAATGCTTGATTTCGAGAGTGAGCGAAACTAATGAAAACATTGTTGGGGTAAAACCTAAAGGGAAAGACCTAGCACCAAATCCAATTTGCCATCTGATCTAACTTCTGGAGGCAGTCAAAATGAGCCTTAGAATTCTTCCCTACCTTATTCCTGTGCTGAGATACAGGCTGCTCCAACCTGCTGTAAAATGCTTGATTTCGAGAGTGAGCGAAACTAATGAAAACATTGTTGGGGTAAAACCTAAAGGGAAAGACCTAGCACCAAATCCAATTTGCCATCTGATCTAACTTCTGGAGGCAGTCAAAATGATCCTTAGAATTCTTCCCTACCTTATTCCTGTGCTGAGATACAGGCTGCTCCAACCTGCTGTAAAATGCTTGATTTCGAGAGTGAGCGAAACTAATGAAAACATTGTTGGGGTAAAACCTAAAGGGAAAGACCTAGCACCAAATCCAATTTGCCATCTGATCTAACTTCTGGAGGCAGTCAAAATGATCCTTAGAATTCTTCCCTACCTTATTCCTGTGCTGAGATACAGGCTGCTCCAACCTGCTGTAAAATGCTTGCTTTCAAGAGTGAGCGAAACTAATGAAAACATTGTTGGGGTAAAACCTAAAGGGAAAGACCTAGCACCAAATCCAATTTGCCATCTGATCTAACTTCTGGAGGCAGTCAAAATGAGCATTTGAATTCTTCCCTACCTTATTCCTGTGCTGAGATACAGGCTGCTCCAACCTGCTGTAAAATGCTTGATTTCGAGAGTGAGCGAAACTAATGAAAACATTGTTGGGGTAAAACCTAAAGGGAAAGACCTAGCACCAAATCCAATTTGCCATCTGATCTAACTTCTGGAGGCAGTCAAAATGAGCCTTAGAATTCTTCCCTACCTTATTCCTGTGCTGAGATACAGGCTGCTCCAACCTGCTGTAAAATGCTTGATTTCGAGAGTGAGCGAAACTAATGAAAACATTGTTGGGGTAAAACCTAAAGGGAAAGACCTAGCACCAAATCCAATTTGCCATCTGATCTAACTTCTGGAGGCAGTCAAAATGAGCCTTAGAATTCTTCCCTACCTTATTCCTGTGCTGAGATACAGGCTGCTCCAACCTGCTGTAAAATGCTTGATTTCGAGAGTGAGCGAAACTAATGAAAACATTGTTGGGGTAAAACCTAAAGGGAAAGACCTAGCACCAAATCCAATTTGCCATCTGATCTAACTTCTGGAGGCAGTCAAAATGATCCTTAGAATTCTTCCCTACCTTATTCCTGTGCTGAGATACAGGCTGCTCCAACCTGCTGTAAAATGCTTGATTTCGAGAGTGAGCGAAACTAATGAAAACATTGTTGGGGTAAAACCTAAAGGGAAAGACCTAGCACCAAATCCAATTTGCCATCTGATCTAACTTCTGGAGGCAGTCAAAATGATCCTTAGAATTCTTCCCTACCTTATTCCTGTGCTGAGATACAGGCTGCTCCAACCTGCTGTAAAATGCTTGATTTCGAGAGTGAGCGAAACTAATGAAAACATTGTTGGGGTAAAACCTAAAGGGAAAGACCTAGCACCAAATCCAATTTGCCATCTGATCTAACTTCTGGAGGCAGTCAAAATGATCCTTAGAATTCTTCCCTACCTTATTCCTGTGCTGAGATACAGGCTGCTCCAACCTGCTGTAAAATGCTTGATTTCGAGAGTGAGCGAAACTAATGAAAACATTGTTGGGGTAAAACCTAAAGGGAAAGACCTAGCACCAAATCCAATTTGCCATCTGATCTAACTTCTGGAGGCAGTCAAAATGAGCCTTAGAATTCTTCCCTACCTTATTCCTGTGCTGAGATACAGGCTGCTCCAACCTGCTGTAAAATGCTTGATTTCGAGAGTGAGCGAAACTAATGAAAACATTGTTGGGGTAAAACCTAAAGGGAAAGACCTAGCACCAAATCCAATTTGCCATCTGATCTAACTTCTGGAGGCAGTCAAAATGATCCTTAGAATTCTTCCCTACCTTATTCCTGTGCTGAGATACAGGCTGCTCCAACCTGCTGTAAAATGCTTGATTTCGAGAGTGAGCGAAACTAATGAAAACATTGTTGGGGTAAAACCTAAAGGGAAAGACCTAGCACCAAATCCAATTTGCCATCTGATCTAACTTCTGGAGGCAGTCAAAATGAGCATTTGAATTCTTCCCTACCTTATTCCTGTGCTGAGATACAGGCTGCTCCAACCTGCTGTAAAATGCTTGCTTTCGAGAGTGAGCGAAACTAATGAAAACATTGTTGGGGTAAAACCTAAAGGGAAAGACCTAGCACCAAATCCAATTTGCCATCTGATCTAACTTCTGGAGGCAGTCAAAATGAGCCTTAGAATTCTTCCCTACCTTATTCCTGTGCTGAGATACAGGCTGCTCCAACCTGCTGTAAAATGCTTGCTTTCGAGAGTGAGCGAAACGAATGAAAACATTGTTGGGGTAAAACCTAAAGGGAAAGACCTAGCACCAAATCCAATTTGCCATCTGATCTAACTTCTGGAGGCAGTCAAAATGAGCCTTAGAATTCTTCCCTACCTTATTCCTGTGCTGAGATACAGGCTGCTCCAACCTGCTGTAAAATGCTTGATTTCGAGAGTGAGCGAAACTAATGAAAACATTGTTGGGGTAAAACCTAAAGGGAAAGACCTAGCACCAAATCCAATTTGCCATCTGATCTAACTTCTGGAGGCAGTCAAAATGAGCATTTGAATTCTTCCCTACCTTATTCCTGTGCTGAGATACAGGCTGCTCCAACCTGCTGTAAAATGCTTGATTTCGAGAGTGAGCGAAACTAATGAAAACATTGTTGGGGTAAAACCTAAAGGGAAAGACCTAGCACCAAATCCAATTTGCCATCTGATCTAACTTCTGGAGGCAGTCAAAATGAGCCTTAGAATTCTTCCCTACCTTATTCCTGTGCTGAGATACAGGCTGCTCCAACCTGCTGTAAAATGCTTGATTTCGAGAGTGAGCGAAACTAATGAAAACATTGTTGGGGTAAAACCTAAAGGGAAAGACCTAGCACCAAATCCAATTTGCCATCTGATCTAACTTCTGGAGGCAGTCAAAATGAGCCTTAGAATTCTTCCCTACCTTATTCCTGTGCTGAGATACAGGCTGCTCCAACCTGCTGTAAAATGCTTGATTTCGAGAGTGAGCGAAACTAATGAAAACATTGTTGGGGTAAAACCTAAAGGGAAAGACCTAGCACCAAATCCAATTTGCCATCTGATCTAACTTCTGGAGGCAGTCAAAATGATCCTTAGAATTCTTCCCTACCTTATTCCTGTGCTGAGATACAGGCTGCTCCAACCTGCTGTAAAATGCTTGATTTCGAGAGTGAGCGAAACTAATGAAAACATTGTTGGGGTAAAACCTAAAGGGAAAGACCTAGCACCAAATCCAATTTGCCATCTGATCTAACTTCTGGAGGCAGTCAAAATGAGCCTTAGAATTCTTCCCTACCTTATTCCTGTGCTGAGATACAGGCTGCTCCAACCTGCTGTAAAATGCTTGCTTTCGAGAGTGAGCGAAACTAATGAAAACATTGTTGGGGTAAAACCTAAAGGGAAAGACCTAGCACCAAATCCAATTTGCCATCTGATCTAACTTCTGGAGGCAGTCAAAATGAGCCTTAGAATTCTTCCCTACCTTATTCCTGTGCTGAGATACAGGCTGCTCCAACCTGCTGTAAAATGCTTGATTTCGAGAGTGAGCGAAACTAATGAAAACATTGTTGGGGTAAAACCTAAAGGGAAAGACCTAGCACCAAATCCAATTTGCCATCTGATCTAACTTCTGGAGGCAGTCAAAATGATCCTTAGAATTCTTCCCTACCTTATTCCTGTGCTGAGATACAGGCTGCTCCAACCTGCTGTAAAATGCTTGATTTCGAGAGTGAGCGAAACTAATGAAAACATTGTTGGGGTAAAACCTAAAGGGAAAGACCTAGCACCAAATCCAATTTGCCATCTGATCTAACTTCTGGAGGCAGTCAAAATGAGCCTTAGAATTCTTCCCTACCTTATTCCTGTGCTGAGATACAGGCTGCTCCAACCTGCTGTAAAATGCTTGATTTCGAGAGTGAGCGAAACTAATGAAAACATTGTTGGGTAAAACCTCAAGGGAAAGACCTAGCACCAAATCCAATTTGCCATCTGATCTAACTTCTGGAGGCAGTCAAAATGAGCATTTGAATTCTTCCCTACCTTATTCCTGTGCTGAGATACAGGCTGCTCCAACCTGCTGTAAAATGCTTGATTTCGAGAGTGAGCGAAACTAATGAAAACATTGTTGGGGTAAAACCTAAAGGGAAAGACCTAGCACCAAATCCAATTTGCCATCTGATCTAACTTCTGGAGGCAGTCAAAATGAGCCTTAGAATTCTTCCCTACCTTATTCCTGTGCTGAGATACAGGCTGCTCCAACCTGCTGTAAAATGCTTGATTTCGAGAGTGAGCGAAACTAATGAAAACATTGTTGGGGTAAAACCTAAAGGGAAAGACCTAGCACCAAATCCAATTTGCCATCTGATCTAACTTCTGGAGGCAGTCAAAATGAGCCTTAGAATTCTTCCCTACCTTATTCCTGTGCTGAGATACAGGCTGCTCCAACCTGCTGTAAAATGCTTGCTTTCGAGAGTGAGCGAAACTAATGAAAACATTGTTGGGGTAAAACCTAAAGGGAAAGACCTAGCACCAAATCCAATTTGCCATCTGATCTAACTTCTGGAGGCAGTCAAAATGATCCTTAGAATTCTTCCCTACCTTATTCCTGTGCTGAGATACAGGCTGCTCCAACCTGCTGTAAAATGCTTGATTTCGAGAGTGAGCGAAACTAATGAAAACATTGTTGGGGTAAAACCTAAAGGGAAAGACCTAGCACCAAATCCAATTTGCCATCTGATCTAACTTCTGGAGGCAGTCAAAATGAGCCTTAGAATTCTTCCCTACCTTATTCCTGTGCTGAGATACAGGCTGCTCCAACCTGCTGTAAAATGCTTGCTTTCGAGAGTGAGCGAAACTAATGAAAACATTGTTGGGGTAAAACCTAAAGGGAAAGACCTAGCACCAAATCCAATTTGCCATCTGATCTAACTTCTGGAGGCAGTCAAAATGAGCCTTAGAATTCTTCCCTACCTTATTCCTGTGCTGAGATACAGGCTGCTCCAACCTGCTGTAAAATGCTTGCTTTCGAGAGTGAGCGAAACTAATGAAAACATTGTTGGGGTAAAACCTAAAGGGAAAGACCTAGCACCAAATCCAATTTGCCATCTGATCTAACTTCTGGAGGCAGTCAAAATGAGCCTTAGAATTCTTCCCTACCTTATTCCTGTGCTGAGATACAGGCTGCTCCAACCTGCTGTAAAATGCTTGCTTTCGAGAGTGAGCGAAACTAATGAAAACATTGTTGGGGTAAAACCTAAAGGGAAAGACCTAGCACCAAATCCAATTTGCCATCTGATCTAACTTCTGGAGGCAGTCAAAATGAGCCTTAGAATTCTTCCCTACCTTATTCCTGTGCTGAGATACAGGCTGCTCCAACCTGCTGTAAAATGCTTGATTTCGAGAGTGAGCGAAACTAATGAAAACATTGTTGGGGTAAAACCTAAAGGGAAAGACCTAGCACCAAATCCAATTTGCCATCTGATCTAACTTCTGGAGGCAGTCAAAATGAGCCTTAGAATTCTTCCCTACCTTATTCCTGTGCTGAGATACAGGCTGCTCCAACCTGCTGTAAAATGCTTGATTTCGAGAGTGAGCGAAACTAATGAAAACATTGTTGGGGTAAAACCTAAAGGGAAAGACCTAGCACCAAATCCAATTTGCCATCTGATCTAACTTCTGGAGGCAGTCAAAATGAGCCTTAGAATTCTTCCCTACCTTATTCCTGTGCTGAGATACAGGCTGCTCCAACCTGCTGTAAAATGCTTGATTTCGAGAGTGAGCGAAACTAATGAAAACATTGTTGGGGTAAAACCTAAAGGGAAAGACCTAGCACCAAATCCAATTTGCCATCTGATCTAACTTCTGGAGGCAGTCAAAATGATCCTTAGAATTCTTCCCTACCTTATTCCTGTGCTGAGATACAGGCTGCTCCAACCTGCTGTAAAATGCTTGATTTCGAGAGTGAGCGAAACTAATGAAAACATTGTTGGGGTAAAACCTAAAGGGAAAGACCTAGCACCAAATCCAATTTGCCATCTGATCTAACTTCTGGAGGCAGTCAAAATGATCCTTAGAATTCTTCCCTACCTTATTCCTGTGCTGAGATACAGGCTGCTCCAACCTGCTGTAAAATGCTTGATTTCGAGAGTGAGCGAAACTAATGAAAACATTGTTGGGGTAAAACCTAAAGGGAAAGACCTAGCACCAAATCCAATTTGCCATCTGATCTAACTTCTGGAGGCAGTCAAAATGAGCCTTAGAATTCTTCCCTACCTTATTCCTGTGCTGAGATACAGGCTGCTCCAACCTGCTGTAAAATGCTTGATTTCAAGAGTGAGCGAAACTAATGAAAACATTGTTGGGGTAAAACCTAAAGGGAAAGACCTAGCACCAAATCCAATTTGCCATCTGATCTAACTTCTGGAGGCAGTCAAAATGAGCATTTGAATTCTTCCCTACCTTATTCCTGTGCTGAGATACAGGCTGCTCCAACCTGCTGTAAAATGCTTGATTTCGAGAGTGAGCGAAACTAATGAAAACATTGTTGGGGTAAAACCTAAAGGGAAAGACCTAGCACCAAATCCAATTTGCCATCTGATCTAACTTCTGGAGGCAGTCAAAATGAGCCTTAGAATTCTTCCCTACCTTATTCCTGTGCTGAGATACAGGCTGCTCCAACCTGCTGTAAAATGCTTGATTTCGAGAGTGAGCGAAACTAATGAAAACATTGTTGGGGTAAAACCTAAAGGGAAAGACCTAGCACCAAATCCAATTTGCCATCTGATCTAACTTCTGGAGGCAGTCAAAATGAGCCTTAGAATTCTTCCCTACCTTATTCCTGTGCTGAGATACAGGCTGCTCCAACCTGCTGTAAAATGCTTGATTTCGAGAGTGAGCGAAACTAATGAAAACATTGTTGGGGTAAAACCTAAAGGGAAAGACCTAGCACCAAATCCAATTTGCCATCTGATCTAACTTCTGGAGGCAGTCAAAATGAGCCTTAGAATTCTTCCCTACCTTATTCCTGTGCTGAGATACAGGCTGCTCCAACCTGCTGTAAAATGCTTGATTTCGAGAGTGAGCGAAACTAATGAAAACATTGTTGGGGTAAAACCTAAAGGGAAAGACCTAGCACCAAATCCAATTTGCCATCTGATCTAACTTCTGGAGGCAGTCAAAATGAGCCTTAGAATTCTTCCCTACCTTATTCCTGTGCTGAGATACAGGCTGCTCCAACCTGCTGTAAAATGCTTGCTTTCGAGAGTGAGCGAAACTAATGAAAACATTGTTGGGGTAAAACCTAAAGGGAAAGACCTAGCACCAAATCCAATTTGCCATCTGATCTAACTTCTGGAGGCAGTCAAAATGATCCTTAGAATTCTTCCCTACCTTATTCCTGTGCTGAGATACAGGCTGCTCCAACCTGCTGTAAAATGCTTGATTTCGAGAGTGAGCGAAACTAATGAAAACATTGTTGGGGTAAAACCTAAAGGGAAAGACCTAGCACCAAATCCAATTTGCCATCTGATCTAACTTCTGGAGGCAGTCAAAATGAGCCTTAGAATTCTTCCCTACCTTATTCCTGTGCTGAGATACAGGCTGCTCCAACCTGCTGTAAAATGCTTGATTTCGAGAGTGAGCGAAACTAATGAAAACATTGTTGGGGTAAAACCTAAAGGGAAAGACCTAGCACCAAATCCAATTTGCCATCTGATCTAACTTCTGGAGGCAGTCAAAATGAGCCTTAGAATTCTTCCCTACCTTATTCCTGTGCTGAGATACAGGCTGCTCCAACCTGCTGTAAAATGCTTGATTTCGAGAGTGAGCGAAACTAATGAAAACATTGTTGGGGTAAAACCTAAAGGGAAAGACCTAGCACCAAATCCAATTTGCCATCTGATCTAACTTCTGGAGGCAGTCAAAATGATCCTTAGAATTCTTCCCTACCTTATTCCTGTGCTGAGATACAGGCTGCTCCAACCTGCTGTAAAATGCTTGATTTCGAGAGTGAGCGAAACTAATGAAAACATTGTTGGGGTAAAACCTAAAGGGAAAGACCTAGCACCAAATCCAATTTGCCATCTGATCTAACTTCTGGAGGCAGTCAAAATGAGCCTTAGAATTCTTCCCTACCTTATTCCTGTGCTGAGATACAGGCTGCTCCAACCTGCTGTAAAATGCTTGATTTCGAGAGTGAGCGAAACTAATGAAAACATTGTTGGGGTAAAACCTAAAGGGAAAGACCTAGCACCAAATCCAATTTGCCATCTGATCTAACTTCTGGAGGCAGTCAAAATGAGCCTTAGAATTTCCCTACCTTATTCCTGTGCTGAGATACAGGCTGCTCCAACCTGCTGTAAAATGCTTGATTTCGAGAGTGAGCGAAACTAATGAAAACATTGTTGGGGTAAAACCTAAAGGGAAAGACCTAGCACCAAATCCAATTTGCCATCTGATCTAACTTCTGGAGGCAGTCAAAATGAGCCTTAGAATTCTTCCCTACCTTATTCCTGTGCTGAGATACAGGCTGCTCCAACCTGCTGTAAAATGCTTGATTTCGAGAGTGAGCGAAACTAATGAAAACATTGTTGGGGTAAAACCTAAAGGGAAAGACCTAGCACCAAATCCAATTTGCCATCTGATCTAACTTCTGGAGGCAGTCAAAATGAGCCTTAGAATTCTTCCCTACCTTATTCCTGTGCTGAGATACAGGCTGCTCCAACCTGCTGTAAAATGCTTGATTTCGAGAGTGAGCGAAACTAATGAAAACATTGTTGGGGTAAAACCTAAAGGGAAAGACCTAGCACCAAATCCAATTTGCCATCTGATCTAACTTCTGGAGGCAGTCAAAATGAGCCTTAGAATTCTTCCCTACCTTATTCCTGTGCTGAGATACAGGCTGCTCCAACCTGCTGTAAAATGCTTGATTTCGAGAGTGAGCGAAACTAATGAAAACATTGTTGGGGTAAAACCTAAAGGGAAAGACCTAGCACCAAATCCAATTTGCCATCTGATCTAACTTCTGGAGGCAGTCAAAATGATCCTTAGAATTCTTCCCTACCTTATTCCTGTGCTGAGATACAGGCTGCTCCAACCTGCTGTAAAATGCTTGATTTCGAGAGTGAGCGAAACTAATGAAAACATTGTTGGGGTAAAACCTAAAGGGAAAGACCTAGCACCAAATCCAATTTGCCATCTGATCTAACTTCTGGAGGCAGTCAAAATGATCCTTAGAATTCTTCCCTACCTTATTCCTGTGCTGAGATACAGGCTGCTCCAACCTGCTGTAAAATGCTTGCTTTCGAGAGTGAGCGAAACTAATGAAAACATTGTTGGGGTAAAACCTAAAGGGAAAGACCTAGCACCAAATCCAATTTGCCATCTGATCTAACTTCTGGAGGCAGTCAAAATGAGCCTTAGAATTCTTCCCTACCTTATTCCTGTGCTGAGATACAGGCTGCTCCAACCTGCTGTAAAATGCTTGATTTCGAGAGTGAGCGAAACTAATGAAAACATTGTTGGGGTAAAACCTAAAGGGAAAGACCTAGCACCAAATCCAATTTGCCATCTGATCTAACTTCTGGAGGCAGTCAAAATGAGCCTTAGAATTCTTCCCTACCTTATTCCTGTGCTGAGATACAGGCTGCTCCAACCTGCTGTAAAATGCTTGATTTCGAGAGTGAGCGAAACTAATGAAAACATTGTTGGGGTAAAACCTAAAGGGAAAGACCTAGCACCAAATCCAATTTGCCATCTGATCTAACTTCTGGAGGCAGTCAAAATGAGCCTTAGAATTCTTCCCTACCTTATTCCTGTGCTGAGATACAGGCTGCTCCAACCTGCTGTAAAATGCTTGATTTCGAGAGTGAGCGAAACTAATGAAAACATTGTTGGGGTAAAACCTAAAGGGAAAGACCTAGCACCAAATCCAATTTGCCATCTGATCTAACTTCTGGAGGCAGTCAAAATGAGCCTTAGAATTCTTCCCTACCTTATTCCTGTGCTGAGATACAGGCTGCTCCAACCTGCTGTAAAATGCTTGATTTCGAGAGTGAGCGAAACTAATGAAAACATTGTTGGGGTAAAACCTAAAGGGAAAGACCTAGCACCAAATCCAATTTGCCATCTGATCTAACTTCTGGAGGCAGTCAAAATGAGCCTTAGAATTCTTCCCTACCTTATTCCTGTGCTGAGATACAGGCTGCTCCAACCTGCTGTAAAATGCTTGATTTCGAGAGTGAGCGAAACTAATGAAAACATTGTTGGGGTAAAACCTAAAGGGAAAGACCTAGCACCAAATCCAATTTGCCATCTGATCTAACTTCTGGAGGCAGTCAAAATGAGCCTTAGAATTCTTCCCTACCTTATTCCTGTGCTGAGATACAGGCTGCTCCAACCTGCTGTAAAATGCTTGATTTCGAGAGTGAGCGAAACTAATGAAAACATTGTTGGGGTAAAACCTAAAGGGAAAGACCTAGCACCAAATCCAATTTGCCATCTGATCTAACTTCTGGAGGCAGTCAAAATGATCCTTAGAATTCTTCCCTACCTTATTCCTGTGCTGAGATACAGGCTGCTCCAACCTGCTGTAAAATGCTTGATTTCGAGAGTGAGCGAAACTAATGAAAACATTGTTGGGGTAAAACCTAAAGGGAAAGACCTAGCACCAAATCCAATTTGCCATCTGATCTAACTTCTGGAGGCAGTCAAAATGAGCATTTGAATTCTTCCCTACCTTATTCCTGTGCTGAGATACAGGCTGCTCCAACCTGCTGTAAAATGCTTGCTTTCGAGAGTGAGCGAAACTAATGAAAACATTGTTGGGGTAAAACCTAAAGGGAAAGACCTAGCACCAAATCCAATTTGCCATCTGATCTAACTTCTGGAGGCAGTCAAAATGAGCCTTAGAATTCTTCCCTACCTTATTCCTGTGCTGAGATACAGGCTGCTCCAACCTGCTGTAAAATGCTTGATTTCGAGAGTGAGCGAAACTAATGAAAACATTGTTGGGGTAAAACCTAAAGGGAAAGACCTAGCACCAAATCCAATTTGCCATCTGATCTAACTTCTGGAGGCAGTCAAAATGAGCCTTAGAATTCTTCCCTACCTTATTCCTGTGCTGAGATACAGGCTGCTCCAACCTGCTGTAAAATGCTTGATTTCGAGAGTGAGCGAAACTAATGAAAACATTGTTGGGGTAAAACCTAAAGGGAAAGACCTAGCACCAAATCCAATTTGCCATCTGATCTAACTTCTGGAGGCAGTCAAAATGAGCCTTAGAATTCTTCCCTACCTTATTCCTGTGCTGAGATACAGGCTGCTCCAACCTGCTGTAAAATGCTTGATTTCGAGAGTGAGCGAAACTAATGAAAACATTGTTGGGGTAAAACCTAAAGGGAAAGACCTAGCACCAAATCCAATTTGCCATCTGATCTAACTTCTGGAGGCAGTCAAAATGAGCCTTAGAATTCTTCCCTACCTTATTCCTGTGCTGAGATACAGGCTGCTCCAACCTGCTGTAAAATGCTTGATTTCGAGAGTGAGCGAAACTAATGAAAACATTGTTGGGGTAAAACCTAAAGGGAAAGACCTAGCACCAAATCCAATTTGCCATCTGATCTAACTTCTGGAGGCAGTCAAAATGATCCTTAGAATTCTTCCCTACCTTATTCCTGTGCTGAGATACAGGCTGCTCCAACCTGCTGTAAAATGCTTGATTTCGAGAGTGAGCGAAACTAATGAAAACATTGTTGGGGTAAAACCTAAAGGGAAAGACCTAGCACCAAATCCAATTTGCCATCTGATCTAACTTCTGGAGGCAGTCAAAATGATCCTTAGAATTCTTCCCTACCTTATTCCTGTGCTGAGATACAGGCTGCTCCAACCTGCTGTAAAATGCTTGATTTCGAGAGTGAGCGAAACTAATGAAAACATTGTTGGGGTAAAACCTAAAGGGAAAGACCTAGCACCAAATCCAATTTGCCATCTGATCTAACTTCTGGAGGCAGTCAAAATGAGCCTTAGAATTCTTCCCTACCTTATTCCTGTGCTGAGATACAGGCTGCTCCAAC
>NW_027144449.1:0-37180 GCF_026170545.1 Melanerpes formicivorus | reverse complement strand
GGCCTGGGGCTGGAGTCAGGGCTTGGTTAGGGATGGCCTGGGGCTGGGGCTGGGGCTGGGGCTGGGGCTGGGACTGGGGCTGGGGACTGGGGCAGGGCTGGGGCTGAGCTAGGGCTGGGCCTGGGCCGGGGGGCAGGAATGGGGCGGGGCTGTGCTGAGGATTGTGCCGGGGCTGTGGCTGGGACTGGGGCAGGGCTGGGACTGGGGCAGGGCTGGGCCTGGGCTGGGGACAGGGCTGTTGCCGGGGCTGGGACAGGGCTGGGGCCGGGCTAGGGCTGGGGCTGGGATGGGGCAGGACTGGGGCTGGGTTGGAGGCTGGGTCTGGAACCGGGGGCTAGGGCCTGGCTTGGGGGCAGGGCTGTGGCTGGGATAGGGCTGTGGCTGGGATAGGGCCGGGGCTGGGCTCGGGCTGGGGCTGGGGCCAGGGCTGGGTCAGGACTGGGGCTGGGTTGCGGACTGGGTCTGGAGCCGGGGGGTAGGGCCTGGCTTGGGGGCAGGGCTGTGGCTGGGATAGGGGCTGTGGCTGGGATAGGGCCGGGGCTGGGACCAGGGCTGGAGCCGGGGCTCGTGCAGGACTGGGACAGGGCTGGGGGCCGGGCTGGGGCTGGGGCCGGGGCTAGAAGCAGGGCTGGGGCAGGGATGGGGTGGGGGCTGGGGCCGGGGGCTGGGGCTTGGCTGGGGCCGGGGCTGGGGCCAGGGCCAGGGCTCGGGCAGGGCTGTGGCTGGGCTGGGGGCTGGAGTCGGGGCTGGGGACTGGGAAGTGATGGGGCTGGGGCACGGCTGGGGCTGGGCTGGGTTGGGGCTCTACTGGGGCTGGGATAGGGCTGTGGCTGTGGCTGAGGCTGGGGCTGGGGCTGGAGCTGGGGCCGGGGCTGGGGGCCGGGGCCAGGGCTCGGGCAGGGCTGTGGCTGGGCTGGGGGCTGGAGTCGGGGCTGAGGCTGGGGCAGGGGACTGGGAAGTGATGGGGCTGGGGCAGGCCTGGGTCAGGACTGGGGCTGGGTTGGGGGACTGGGTCTGGAGCCGGGGTAGGGCCTGGCTTGGGGTCAGGGCTGTGGCTGGGATAGGGCTGTGGCTGGGATAGGGCCGGGGCTGGGACCAGGGCTGGAGCCGGGGCTCGTGCAGGACTGGGACAGGGCTGGGGGTGGGACTGGGGCCAGGGCTGGGGGCCGGGATGGGGCTGGGGCGGGGGCTAGAAGCAGGGCTGGGGCAGGGATGGGGTGGGGGCTGGGGCAGGGTTGGGGACTGGGCTGGGGCTGGGGCCGGGCTGGGGCTGGGCAGGTGGCAAGGATGGGGATTGGGCTGGGCTGGTCTGGGGGTAGGGATGGGGCTGGGGCTTGGGCTGGAGCAGGGCTGGGGCTGGGCTGGGGCTGGGTTCGGTGCACGGCTTGGCTGTTGCTTGGGCTGGGCTGGGGCAGGGCTGGGGCTGGGGCTGGGCTGGGGCTGAGGGCAGGGCTGGGCTGGGGCTGGGCTGGGGCTAGGGCTGGGGCTGGGGCAGGGGCTGGGTCCAGGGTTGTGGCTGGGGCTGGGCTTGGATAGGGCTGGGGCTGGGGCTGGGGCTGGGGCTGGGGCTGGGTTGGGGCAGGGCCGGGGCTGAGGCCGGGGGTGGGGCTGGGGCTGGGGCTGGGTCCAGGGCTGGGGCTGGGCTGAGGGCAGGGCTGGGCTAGGCCTGGGCTGGGGCTGGGTTGGGGCCGGGGCTGGGGCAGGACTAGGCTGGAGGCTGGGCCTTGGGCTAGGGCTGTGGCTGGGGCAGGGCTGGGGCCGGGGCTGAGGGTTGGCTGGGGCGGGGACTGGGGCTGGGGAAGGGCTGGGGCCAGAGCTGGGGCAGGGCTGGTGCCGGGCTGGGGCTGGGTTAGGTGAAGGACTGGGGCTGGGGCAGGGCGGGGTTTGGGGCAGGGGCTGGGGTTGGGCAGGGGACCGGGGGCAGGGCTGGGGCAGGGGCTGGGGCTGCAGACAGGGTGGGGGCTAGGGTTGTACTGGGGGGCTAGGGCTGGTATTAGGGGTAGGGCTGGGGCTGTGCTGGGGCCGGGGCTGGGGCAGGAACCAGAACTGGGGCAGGGCTGGGGCCGTGCCTGGGGCTGGGGCTGGGGCAGGGTTGGGGCTGGGCTGGGGCCGGGGCTGGGGCAGGGCTGGGGCTGGGGCTGGGCTGAGGGCAGGGCTGGGGCAGGGCTGGGGCTGGGGCTGGTGCTGGGGCCGGGGCTGGGGGCCAGGCCTGGGGCCTGAGCTGGGGCAGGGCTGGGGCTGGGCTGGGGCTGGGTTCAGGGCAGGGCTGGGGCTGGGTCCAGGGCTGGGGCTGGGCTGAGTGCAGGGCAGGGCTAGGCCTGGGGCTGGGGCAGGGCTTGGTTAGGGATGGCCTGGGGCTGGGGCTGGGGCTGGGGCTGGGGACTGGGGCTGGGACTGGGGCAGGGCTGGGGCTGAGGTGGGGCTGGGGCTGGGCTGAGGGCAGGGATGGGCTAGGGCTGGGGGCTGGGGCAGGGCGGGGCCTGGGGCTGGGTTCAGGGCTGGGGCTGGGATGTGGCTTGGGCTGGCCTGGGTCAGGGCAGGGGCTGGGGCGGGGCTGTGGCTGGGTCCAGGGCTGGGGCTGGGCTGTGGCTTGGGCTGGGCTGGGTCAGGGCAGGGGCTGGGGCGGGGCTGTGGCTGGGTTGGGGCTGGGCTGGGGCAGGACTAGGCTGGAGGCTGGGCCTTGGGGTAGGCTGGGCTGGGGCCAGGGCTGGGGGCTGGGCAGAGGCTGGGGCTGGGCTGGGGCCAGGGCTGGTGCCCGAGCTGGGGGCTGGGCTGGGGCTGGGCTGGGGCTGGGTTCAGGGCAGGGCTGGGGCTGGGTCCAGGGCTGGGGCTGGGGCTGAGGGCAGGGCTGGGCTAGGCCTGGGGCAGGGGCAGGGCTTGGTTAGGGATGGCCTGGGGCTGGGGCTGGGGCTGGGGCTGGGACTGGGGCTGGGGCTGGGACTGGGGCAGGGCTGGGGCTGAGCTGGGGCTGAGCTGGGGCTGGGGCTGGGCCGGGGGCAGGAATGGGGCGGGGCTGTGCTGAGGATTGTGCTGGGGCTGTGGCTGGGACTGGGGCAGGGCTGGGCCTGGGCTGGGGACAGGGCTGGGGCCAGGGCTGGGACAGGGCTGGGGCCGGGCTAGGGCTGGGGCTGGGATGGGGCAGGACTGGGGCTGGGGCAGGGGCCGGAGCTGGGGGCAGGGTTAGTGCCGAAGCAGGGGCAGGGCTGGGTCCGGGCTGGGGCCGAGGCTGGGGCCGGGGCACGGGCAGGGCTGTGACTGGGATGGGCGCTGGAGCCGGGGGCTGGGGCTGGGGGAATGTCTGGGTGCTGGAGCCGGGGCTTGGGCCTGGCTTGGGGGCAGGGCTGTGGTTGGGATAGGGCCGGGGCTGGGCTCGGGCTGGGGGCTGGGGCCAGGGCCGGGTCAGGACTGGGGCTGGGTTTGGGGACTGGGTCTGGAGCCCGGGGTAGGGCCCTGGCTTGGGGGCAGGGCTGTGGCTGGTATAGGGCCGGGGTTGGGGCCAGGGTTGGAGCCGGGGCTCGGGCAGGACTGGGCCAGGGCTGGGGGCAGGGCTGGGGGCTGGGGTTGGCCTGGGGCCAGGTCTAAGGCTGGGCTGGGGGGCCGGGCTGGGGCTGGGGCCGGGGCTAGAAGCAGGGCTGGGGCAGGGATAGGGTGGGGGCTGGGGCCGGGGCTGGGGCTCGGGCAGGGCTGTGGCTGGGCTGGGGGCTGGAGTCGGGGCTGAGGCTGGGGCTGGGGACTGGGAAGTGATGGGGCTGGGGCAGGGCTGGGGCTGGGCTCGTGGCTGGAGCCGGGGCTGGGGCAGGGGCTGGGCTGGGGCTGAGCTGGGGGCTGGAGCCAGGGCTGGGGCCAGGGCTCGTGCAGGACTGGGAAAGGGCTGGGGGTGGGGCTGGGGCCAGGGCTGGGGGCCGGGCTGGGGCTGGGGCCGGGGCTAGAAGCAGGGCTGGGTCAGGGATGGGGTGGGGGCTGGGGCCGGGGCTGGGGCTTGGCTGGGGCCGGGGCTGGGGCCAGGGCCAGGGCTGGGGCAGGGCTGTGGCTGGGCTGGGGGCTGGAGTCGGGGCTGGGGACTGGCCTGGGGCCTGAGCTGGGGCAGGGCTGGGGCTGGGCTGTGGCTGGGTTGGGGCTGGGCTGGGGGCAGGACTAGGCTGGAGGCTGGGCCTTGGGGTAGGCTGGGCTGGGGCCAGGGCTGGGGCTGGGCAGAGGCTGGGGCTGGGCTGGGGCTGGGTTCAGGGCAGGGCTGGGGCTGGGTCCAGGGCTGGGGCTGGGCTGAGGGCAGGGCTGGGCTAGGCCTGGGGCTGGAGTCAGGGCTTGGTTAGGGATGGCCTGGGGCTGGGGCTGGGGCTGGGGCTGGGGCTGGGACTGGGGCTGGGACTGGGGCAGGGCTGGGGCTGAGCTGGGGCTGGGGCTGGGCCGGCGGCAGGAATGGGGCGGGGCTGTGCTGAGGATTGTGCCGGGGCTGTGGCTGGGACTGGGGCAGGGCTGGGCCTGGGCTGGGGACAGGGCTGTTGCCGGGGCTGGGACAGGGCTGGGGTCCGGGGCTAGGGCTGGGGCTGGGATGGGGCAGGACTGGGGCTGGGTTGGAGGCTGGGTCTGGAACCGGGGCTAGGGCCTGGCTTGGGGGCAGGGCTGTGGCTGGGATAGGGCTGTGGCTGGGATAGGGCCGGGGCTGGGCTCGGGCTGGGGCTGGGGCCAGGGCTGGGTCAGGACTGGGGCTGGGTTGCGGACTGGGTCTGGAGCCGGGGGTAGGGCCTGGCTTGGGGGCAGGGCTGTGGCTGGGATAGGGCCGGGGCTGGGGCCAGGGTTGGAGCCGGGGGCTCGTGCAGGACTGGGAATGGGCTGGGGGTGGGGCTAGGGCCAGGGCTGGGGGCCGGGCTGGGGCTGTGGTTGGCCTGGGGCCAGGTCTAAGGCTGGGCTGGGGGCCGGGCTGGGGCTGGGGCCGGGGGCTAGAAGCAGGGCTGGGGCAGGGATAGGGTGGGGGCTGGGGGCCGGGGCTGGGGCTTGGCTGGGGCCGGGGCTGGGGCCAGGGCCAGGGCTCGGGCAGGGCTGTGGCTGGGCTGGGGACTGGAGTCGGGGCTGAGGCTGGGTCTGGGGACTGGGAAGTGATGGGGCTGGGGCAGGGCTGGGGCTGGGCTCGTGGCTGGAGCCGGGGCTGGGGCAGGGGCTGGGCTGGGGCTGAGCTGGGGGCTGGAGCCAGGGCTGGGGCTAGGACTGGGCGAATGTCTGGGTGCTGGAGCCGGGGCTTGGGCTGGGGCTGGGGCCAGGGCTGGGGCCGGGGCTCGTGCAGGACTGGGAATGGGCTGGGGGTGGGGCTAGGGCCAGGGCTGGGGGCCGGGCTGGGGCTGGGGCCGGGGCTAGAAGCAGGGCTGGGTCAGGGATGGGGTGGGGGGCTGGGGCCGGGGCTGGGGCTTGGCTGGGGCCGGGGCTGGGGCCAGGGCCAGGGCTGGGGCAGGGCTGTGGCTGGGCTGGGGGCTGGAGTCGGGGCTGGGGACTGGGAAGTGATGGGGCTGGGGCACGGCTGGGGCTGGGCTGGGTTGGGGCTCTGCTGGGGCTGGGATAGGGCTGTGGCTGGGGCCGGGGCTGGGGCTGGAGCTGGGGCCGGGGCTGGGGCCGGGGCCAGGGCTCGGGCAGGGCTGTGGCTGGGCTGGGGGCTGGAGTCGGGGGCTGAGGCTGGGGCTGGGGACTGGGAAGTGATGGGGCTGGGGCAGGCCTGGGTCAGGACTGGGGCTGGGTTGGGGACTGGGTCTGGAGCCGGGGTAGGGCCTGGCTTGGGGTCAGGGCTGTGGCTGGGATAGGGCCGGGGCTGGGGCCAGGGCTGGAGCCAGGGCTCGTGCAGGACTGGGACAGGGCTGGGGGTGGGGCTGGGGCCAGGGCTGGGGGCCGGGCTGGGGCTGGGGCCGGGGCTTAGAAGCAGGGCTGGGGAAGGGATGGGGTGGGGGGCTGGGGCCGGGGCTGGGGCTTGGCTGGGGCCGGGGCTGGGGCCAGGGCCAGGGCTCGGGCAGGGGCTGTGGCTGGGCTGGGGGCTGGAGTCGGGGCTGAGGCTGGGGACTGGGAAGTGATGGGGCTGGGGCAGGGCTGGGGCTGGGCTGGTGGCTGGAGCCGGGGCTGGGGCAGGGGCTGGGCTGGGGCTGAGCTGGGGGCTGGAGCCAGGGCTGGGGCTGGGGCTGGGGCCAGGGCTGGGGCCGGGGCAGGCCTGGTCCAGGACTGGGGCTGGGTTGGAGGCTGGGTCTGGAGCCGGGGGCTAGGGCTTGGCTTGGGGGCAGGGCTGTGGCTGGGATAGGGCCGGGGCTGGGGCCAGTGCTGGAGCCAGGGCTCGGGCAGGGCTGGGACAGGGCTGCGGGCAGGCTTGGGTCCGGGGCTGGGGCAGGGCTGGGGCTGGGCTGGGGGCTGGATCCGGGGCTGGGGCTGGGGCTGGAGCCGGGCTGGGGGCTGGGGCTGGGGCAGGGCAGGGGCTGGGCTGGGGGCTGGAGGCTGGGCTGGGGCTGGGGCAGGGCTGGGGCTGGGCTGGGGGCTGGAGCCGGGGCTGGGGCAGGGATGGTCTGGGGCTGAGCTGGGGCTGGGGCTGCGGCCCGGGGGCTGAGGCAGGGCTGGGGCCGGGCTAGGGCTGGGGCTGGGCTGGGGGCTGGAGCCGGGACTGGGGCAGGGGATGGTCTGAGGCTGAGCTGGGGCTGGGCTGCGGCCGGGGCTGAGGCAGGGCTGGGGCCGGGTTAGGGCTGGGGCTGGGATGGGTCAGGACTGGGGCTGGGGCAGGGGCAGGGGCTGGGCTGAGGGCAGGGCTGGGCTAGGGCTGGGGCTGGGGTAGGGCGGGGGCTTGGGCAGGGCAGGGGCTAGGGCAGGGCTGGGGGCAGGGATGGGGCTGGGGCTGGGGCTGGGGCAGGGGTCCAGGGCTGGGGCTGGGCTGTGGCTTGGGCTGGGCTGGGGCAGGGCAGGGGCTGGGGACTGGGCTGGGGCAGGGCTGGATCTGGGGGCTGGGGCAGGACTAGGCTGGAGGCTGGGCCTTGGGCTAGGGCTGTGCTGGGGCAGGGCTGGGGTAGAGCTGGGGCTGGGGCTGGGCTGGGGGCAGGGATGGGGATGGGGCTGTGCTGAGGATGGGGCTGGGTCTGGGCTGGGACCTGCCTGGGGTCAGAGCTGGGGCTGGGTCCAGGGCTGGGGCTGGGCTGTGGCTTGGGCTGGGCTGGGGCAGGGCAGGGGCTAGGGCTGGGCTGGGGCTGGGTTGGGGCCGGGGCTGAGGGTTGGCTGGGGCGGGGACTGGGGCTGGGGAAGGGCTGGGGCCAGAGCTGGGGCAGGGCTGGTGCCGGGCTGGGGCTGGGTTCGGTGAAGGACTGGGGCTGGGGCTAGCGGGGGGTTGGGGCAGGGGCTGGGGCTGGGCAGGGACCGGGGCAGGGCTGGGGCCAGGGCTGGGGCTGGGGCTGGGGCCGGCCTGGGGCCGGGCTGGTGGCAAGGATGGGGATGGGTCTGTGCTGCTCTGCGGGCAGGGATGGGGCTAGGGCTTGGGCTGGGGCTGCAGACAGGGTGGGGGCTGGGGTTGTACTGGGGGCTAGGGCTGTATTAGGGGTAGGGCTGGGGCTGTGCTGGGGCCGGGGCTGGGGCAGGAACCAGAACTGGGGCAGGGCTGGGGCCGTGCCTGGGGCTGGGGCTGGGGCAGGGTTGGGGCTGGGCTGGGGCCGGGGCTGGGGCAGGGCTGGGGCTGGGGGCTGGGCTGAGGGCAGGGCTGGGGCAGGGCTGGGGCTGGGGCTGGTGCTGGGGCCGGGGCTGGGGCCAGGCCTGGGGCCTGAGCTGGGGCAGGGCTGGGGCTGGGCTGTGGCTGGGTTGGGGCTGGGCTGGGGCAGGACTAGGCTGGAGGCTGGGCCTTGGGGTAGGCTGGGCTGGGGCCAGGGCTGGGGCTGGGCAGAGGCTGGGGCTGGGCTGGGGCTGGGTTCAGGGCAGGGCTGGGGCTGGGTCCAGGGCTGGGGCTGGGCTGAGGGCAGGGCTGGGCTAGGCCTGGGGCTGGAGTCAGGGCTTGGTTAGGGATGGCCTGGGGCTGGGGCTGGGGCTGGGGCTGGGGCTGGGACTGGGGCTGGGACTGGGCCTGGGCTGGGGACAGGGCTGGGGCCAGGGCTGGGACAGGGCTGGGGCCGGGCTAGGGCTGGGGCTGGGATGGGGCAGGACTGGGGCTGGGGCAGGGGCCGGAGCTGGGGGCAGGGTTAGTGCCGAAGCAGGGGCAGGGCTGGGTCCGGGCTGGGGCCGAGGCTGGGGCCGGGGCACGGGCAGGGCTGTGACTGGGATGGGCGCTGGAGCCGGGGCTGGGGCTGGGGGAATGTCTGGGTGCTGGAGCCGGGGCTTGGGCCTGGCTTGGGGGCAGGGCTGTGGTTGGGATAGGGCCGGGGCTGGGCTCGGGCTGGGGCTGGGGCCAGGGCCGGGTCAGGACTGGGGCTGGGTTGGGGACTGGGTCTGGAGCCGGGGTAGGGCCTGGCTTGGGGGCAGGGCTGTGGCTGGTATAGGGCCGGGGTTGGGGCCAGGGTTGGAGCCGGGGCTCGGGCAGGACTGGGCCAGGGCTGGGGGCAGGGCTGGGGCTGGGGTTGGCCTGGGGCCAGGTCTAAGGCTGGGCTGGGGGCCGGGCTGGGGCTGGGGCCGGGGCTAGAAGCAGGGCTGGGGCAGGGATAGGGTGGGGGCTGGGGCCGGGGCTGGGGCTCGGGCAGGGCTGTGGCTGGGCTGGGGGCTGGAGTCGGGGCTGAGGCTGGGGCTGGGGACTGGGAAGTGATGGGGCTGGGGCAGGGCTGGGGCTGGGCTCGTGGCTGGAGCCGGGGCTGGGGCAGGGGCTGGGCTGGGGCTGAGCTGGGGGCTGGAGCCAGGGCTGGGGCCAGGGCTCGTGCAGGACTGGGAAAGGGCTGGGGGTGGGGCTGGGGCCAGGGCTGGGGGCCGGGCTGGGGCTGGGGCCGGGGCTAGAAGCAGGGCTGGGTCAGGGATGGGGTGGGGGCTGGGGCCGGGGCTGGGGCTTGGCTGGGGCCGGGGCTGGGGCCAGGGCCAGGGCTGGGGCAGGGCTGTGGCTGGGCTGGGGGCTGGAGTCGGGGCTGGGGACTGGGAAGTGATGGGGCTGGGGCACGGCTGGGGCTGGGCTGGGGCAGGGCTGGGGCAGGGCTGGGATAGGGCTGTGGCTGGGGCCGGGGCTGGGGCTGGAGCTGGGGCCGGGGCTGGGGCCGGGGCCAGGGCTCGGGCAGGGCTGTGGCTGGGCTGGGGGCTGGAGTCGGGGCTGAGGCTGGGGCTGGGGACTGGGAAGTGATGGGGCTGGGGCAGGCCTGGGTCAGGACTGGGGCTGGGTTGGGGACTGGGTCTGGAGCCGGGGTAGGGCCTGGCTTGGGGTCAGGGCTGTGGCTGGGATAGGGCCGGGGCTGGGGCCAGGGCTGGAGCCAGGGCTCGTGCAGGACTGGGACAGGGCTGGGGGTGGGGCTGGGGCCAGGGCTGGGGGCCGGGCTGGGGCTGTGGCCGGGGCTAGAAGCACGGCTGGGGAAGGGATGGGGTGGGGGCTGGGGCCGGGGCTGGGGCTTGGCTGGGGCCGGGGCTGGGGCCAGGGCCAGGGCTCGGGCAGGGCTGTGGCTGGGCTGGGGGCTGGAGTCGGGGCTGAGGCTGGGGACTGGGAAGTGATGGGGCTGGGGCTGGGACTGGGGGAATGTCTGGGTGCTGGAGCCGGGGCTTGGGCTGGGGCTGGGGCCAGGGCTGGGGCCGGGGCAGGCCTGGTCCAGGACTGGGGCTGGGTTGGAGGCTGGGTCTGGAGCCGGGGCTAGGGCCTGGCTTGGGGGCAGGGCTGTGGCTGGGATAGGGCCGGGGCTGGGGCCAGTGCTGGAGCCAGGGCTCGGGCAGGGCTGGGACAGGGCTGCGGGCAGGCTTGGGTCCGGGGCTGGGGCAGGGCTGGGGCTGGGCTGGGGGCTGGATCCGGGGCTGGGGCTGGGGCTGGAGCCGGGCTGGGGGCTGGGGCTGGGGCAGGGCAGGGGCTGGGCTGGGGGCTGGAGGCTGGGCTGGGGCTGGGGCAGGGCTGGGGCTGGGCTGGGGGCTGGAGCCGGGGCTGGGGCAGGGATGGTCTGGGGCTGAGCTGGGGCTGGGCTGCGGCCGGGGCTGAGGCAGGGCTGGGGCCGGGCTAGGGCTGGGGCTGGGATGGGGCAGGACTGGGGCTGGGGCAGGGGCAGGGGCTGGGCTGAGGGCAGGGCTGGGCTAGGGCTGGGGCTGGGGTAGGGCGGGGGCTTGGGCAGGGCAGGGGCTAGGGCAGGGCTGGGGGCAGGGATGGGGCTGGGGCTGGGGTAGGGCGGGGGCTTGGGCAGGGCAGGGGCTAGGGCAGGGCTGGGGGCAGGGATGGGGATGGGGCTGTGCTGAGGATGGGGCTGGGTCTGGGCTGGGACCTGCCTGGGGTCAGAGCTGGGGCTGGGTCCAGGGCTGGGGCTGGGCTGTGGCTTGGGCTGGGCTGGGGCAGGGCAGGGGCTAGGGCTGGGCTGGGGCTGGGTTGGGGCCGGGGCTGAGGGTTGGCTGGGGCGGGGACTGGGGCTGGGGAAGGGCTGGGGCCAGAGCTGGGGCAGGGCTGGTGCCGGGCTGGGGCTGGGTTCGGTGAAGGACTGGGGCTGGGGCTAGCGGGGGTTGGGGCAGGGGCTGGGGCTGGGCAGGGACCGGGGCAGGGCTGGGGCCAGGGCTGGGGCTGGGGCTGGGGCCGGCCTGGGGCCGGGCTGGTGGCAAGGATGGGGATGGGTCTGTGCTGCTCTGCGGGCAGGGATGGGGCTAGGGCTTGGGCTGGGGCAGGGGCTGGGGCTGGGGCTGCAGACAGGGTGGGGGCTAGGGTTGTACTGGGGGCTAGGGCTGTATTAGGGGTAGGGCTGGGGCTGTGCTGGGGCCGGGGCTGGGGCAGGAACCAGAACTGGGGCAGGGCTGGGGCCGTGCCTGGGGCTGGGGCTGGGGCAGGGTTGGGGCTGGGCTGGGGCCGGGGCTGGGGCAGGGCTGGGGCTGGGACTGGGGCTGGGACTGGGGCAGGGCTGGGGCTGAGGTGGGGCTGGGGCTGGGCTGAGGGCAGGGATGGGCTAGGGCTGGGGCTGGGGCAGGGCGGGGGCTGGGGCTGGGTTCAGGGCTGGGGCTGGGATGTGGCTTGGGCTGGCCTGGGCTGGGCTGGGGCAGGGCTGGGGCAGGGCTGGGGCCGGGCTGGGGCCGGGGCTGGGGCTGGGCTGTGGCTGGGTTGGGGCTGGGCTGGGGCAGGACTAGGCTGGAGGCTGGGCCTTGGGGTAGGCTGGGCTGGGGCCAGGGCTGGGGCTGGGCAGAGGCTGGGGCTGGGCTGGGGCTGGGTTCAGGGCAGGGCTGGGGCTGGGTCCAGGGCTGGGGCTGGGCTGAGGGCAGGGCTGGGCTAGGCCTGGGGCTGGAGTCAGGGCTTGGTTAGGGATGGCCTGGGGCTGGGGCTGGGGCTGGGGCTGGGGCTGGGACTGGGGCTGGGACTGGGGCAGGGCTGGGGCTGAGCTAGGGCTGGGCCTGGGCCGGGGGCAGGAATGGGGCGGGGCTGTGCTGAGGATTGTGCCGGGGCTGTGGCTGGGACTGGGGCAGGGCTGGGACTGGGGCAGGGCTGGGCCTGGGCTGGGGACAGGGCTGTTGCCGGGGCTGGGACAGGGCTGGGGCCGGGCTAGGGCTGGGGCTGGGATGGGGCAGGACTGGGGCTGGGTTGGAGGCTGGGTCTGGAACCGGGGCTAGGGCCTGGCTTGGGGGCAGGGCTGTGGCTGGGATAGGGCTGTGGCTGGGATAGGGCCGGGGCTGGGCTCGGGCTGGGGCTGGGGCCAGGGCTGGGTCAGGACTGGGGCTGGGTTGCGGACTGGGTCTGGAGCCGGGGTAGGGCCTGGCTTGGGGGCAGGGCTGTGGCTGGGATAGGGCTGTGGCTGGGATAGGGCCGGGGCTGGGACCAGGGCTGGAGCCGGGGCTCGTGCAGGACTGGGACAGGGCTGGGGGCCGGGCTGGGGCTGGGGCCGGGGCTAGAAGCAGGGCTGGGGCAGGGATGGGGTGGGGGCTGGGGCCGGGGCTGGGGCTTGGCTGGGGCCGGGGCTGGGGCCAGGGCCAGGGCTCGGGCAGGGCTGTGGCTGGGCTGGGGGCTGGAGTCGGGGCTGGGGACTGGGAAGTGATGGGGCTGGGGCACGGCTGGGGCTGGGCTGGGTTGGGGCTCTACTGGGGCTGGGATAGGGCTGTGGCTGTGGCTGAGGCTGGGGCTGGGGCTGGAGCTGGGGCCGGGGCTGGGGCCCCGGCCAGGGCTCGGGCAGGGCTGTGGCTGGGCTGGGGGCTGGAGTCGGGGCTGAGGCTGGGGCAGGGGACTGGGAAGTGATGGGGCTGGGGCAGGCCTGGGTCAGGACTGGGGCTGGGTTGGGGACTGGGTCTGGAGCCGGGGTAGGGCCTGGCTTGGGGGCAGGGCTGTGGCTGGGATAGGGCTGTGGCTGGGATAGGGCCGGGGCTGGGACCAGGGCTGGAGCCGGGGCTCGTGCAGGACTGGGACAGGGCTGGGGGTGGGACTGGGGCCAGGGCTGGGGGCCGGGATGGGGCTGGGGCGGGGGCTAGAAGCAGGGCTGGGGCAGGGATGGGGTGGGGGCTGGGGCAGGGTTGGGACTGGGCTGGGGCTGGGGCCGGGCTGGGGCTGGGCAGGTGGCAAGGATGGGGATTGGGCTGGGCTGGTCTGGGGGTAGGGATGGGGCTGGGGCTTGGGCTGGAGCAGGGCTGGGGCTGGGTTCGGTGCACGGCTTGGCTGTTGCTTGGGCTGGGCTGGGGCAGGGCTGGGGCTGGGGCTGGGCTGGGGCTGAGGGCAGGGCTGGGCTGGGGCTGGGCTGGGGCTAGGGCTGGGGCTGGGGCAGGGGCTGGGTCCAGGGTTGTGGCTGGGGCTGGGCTTGGATAGGGCTGGGGCTGGGGCTGGGGCTGGGGCTGGGGCTGGGGCTGGGTTGGGGCAGGGCCGGGGCTGAGGCCGGGGGTGGGGCTGGGGCTGGGGCTGGGTCCAGGGCTGGGGCTGGGCTGAGGGCAGGGCTGGGCTAGGCCTGGGCTGGGGCTGGGTTGGGGCCGGGGCTGGGGCAGGACTAGGCTGGAGGCTGGGCCTTGGGCTAGGGCTGTGGCTGGGGCAGGGCTGGGGCCGGGGCTGAGGGTTGGCTGGGGCGGGGACTGGGGCTGGGGAAGGGCTGGGGCCAGAGCTGGGGCAGGGCTGGGGCTGGGGCTGGGCTGAGGGCAGGGCTGGGGCAGGGCTGGGGCTGGGGCTGGTGCTGGGGCCGGGGCTGGGGCCAGGCCTGGGGCCTGAGCTGGGGCAGGTCTGGGGCTGGGCTGGGGCTGGGTTCAGGGCAGGGCTGGGGCTGGGTCCAGGGCTGGGGCTGGGCTGAGTGCAGGGCAGGGCTAGGCCTGGGGCTGGGGCAGGGCTTGGTTAGGGATGGCCTGGGGCTGGGGCTGGGGCTGGGACTGGGGCTGGGACTGGGGCAGGGCTGGGGCTGAGGTGGGGCTGGGGCTGGGCTGAGGGCAGGGATGGGCTAGGGCTGGGGCTGGGGCAGGGCGGGGCCTGGGGCTGGGTTCAGGGCTGGGGCTGGGATGTGGCTTGGGCTGGCCTGGGTCAGGGCAGGGGCTGGGGCGGGGCTGTGGCTGGGTCCAGGGCTGGGGCTGGGCTGTGGCTTGGGCTGGGCCGGGTCAGGGCAGGGGCTGGGGCGGGGCTGTGGCTGGGTTGGGGCTGGGCTGGGGCAGGACTAGGCTGGAGGCTGGGCCTTGGGGTAGGCTGGGCTGGGGCCAGGGCTGGGGCTGGGCAGAGGCTGGGGCTGGGCTGGGGCCAGGGCTGGTGCCCGAGCTGGGGCTGGGCTGGGGCTGGGCTGGGGCTGGGTTCAGGGCAGGGCTGGGGCTGGGTCCAGGGCTGGGGCTGGGCTGAGGGCAGGGCTGGGCTAGGCCTGGGGCAGGGGCAGGGCTTGGTTAGGGATGGCCTGGGGCTGGGGCTGGGGCTGGGGCTGGGACTGGGGCTGGGGCTGGGACTGCGGCAGGGCTGGGGCTGAGCTGGGGCTGAGCTGGGGCTGGGGCTGGGCCGGGGGCAGGAATGGGGCGGGGCTGTGCTGAGGATTGTGCTGGGGCTGTGGCTGGGACTGGGGCAGGGCTGTTGCCGGGGCTGGGACAGGGCTGGGGCCGGGCTAGGGCTGGGGCTGGGATGGGGCAGGACTGGGGCTGGGGCAGGGGCAGGGGCTGGGCTGAGGGCAGGGCTGGGCTAGGGCTGGGGCTGGGGTAGGGCGGGGGCTTGGGCAGGGCAGGGGCTAGGGCAGGGCTGGGGGCAGGGATGGGGCTGGGGCTGGGGCTGGGGTAGGGCGGGGGCTTGGGCAGGGCAGGGGCTAGGGCAGGGCTGGGGGCAGGGATGGGGATGGGGCTGTGCTGAGGATGGGGCTGGGTCTGGGCTGGGACCTGCCTGGGGTCAGAGCTGGGGCTGGGTCCAGGGCTGGGGCTGGGCTGTGGCTTGGGCTGGGCTGGGGCAGGGCAGGGGCTAGGGCTGGGCTGGGGCTGGGTTGGGGCCGGGGCTGAGGGTTGGCTGGGGCGGGGACTGGGGCTGGGGAAGGGCTGGGGCCAGAGCTGGGGCAGGGCTGGTGCCGGGCTGGGGCTGGGTTCGGTGAAGGACTGGGGCTGGGGCTAGCGGGGGTTGGGGCAGGGGCTGGGGCTGGGCAGGGACCGGGGCAGGGCTGGGGCCAGGGCTGGGGCTGGGGCTGGGGCCGGCCTGGGGCCGGGCCGGTGGCAAGGATGGGGATGGGTCTGTGCTGCTCTGCGGGCAGGGATGGGGCTAGGGCTTGGGCTGGGGCAGGGGCTGGGGCTGGGGCTGCAGACAGGGTGGGGGCTAGGGTTGTACTGGGGGCTAGGGCTGTATTAGGGGTAGGGCTGGGGCTGTGCTGGGGCCGGGGCTGGGGCAGGAACCAGAACTGGGGCAGGGCTGGGGCCGTGCCTGGGGCTGGGGCTGGGGCAGGGTTGGGGCTGGGCTGGGGCCGGGGCTGGGGCAGGGCTGGGGCTGGGACTGGGGCTGGGACTGGGGCAGGGCTGGGGCTGAGGTGGGGCTGGGGCTGGGCTGAGGGCAGGGATGGGCTAGGGCTGGGGCTGGGGCAGGGCGGGGGCTGGGGCTGGGTTCAGGGCTGGGGCTGGGATGTGGCTTGGGCTGGCCTGGGCTGGGCTGGGGCAGGGCTGGGGCAGGGCTGGGGCCGGGCTGGGGCCGGGGCACGGGCAGGGCTGTGACTGGGATGGGCGCTGGAGCCGGGGCTGGGGCTGGGGGAATGTCTGGGTGCTGGAGCCGGGGCTTGGGCCTGGCTTGGGGGCAGGGCTGTGGTTGGGATAGGGCCGGGGCTGGGCTCGGGCTGGGGCTGGGGCCAGGGCCGGGTCAGGACTGGGGCTGGGTTGGGGACTGGGTCTGGAGCCGGGGTAGGGCCTGGCTTGGGGGCAGGGCTGTGGCTGGTATAGGGCCGGGGCTGGGGCCAGGGTTGGAGCCGGGGCTCGGGCAGGACTGGGCCAGGGCTGGGGGCAGGGCTGGGGCTGGGGTTGGCCTGGGGCCAGGTCTAAGGCTGGGCTGGGGGCCGGGCTGGGGCTGGGGCCGGGGCTAGAAGCAGGGCTGGGGCAGGGATAGGGTGGGGGCTGGGGCCGGGGCTGGGGCTTGGCTGGGGCCGGGGCTGGGGCCAGGGCCAGGGCCAGGGCTCGGGCAGGGCTGTGGCTGGGCTGGGGGCTGGAGTCGGGGCTGAGGCTGGGGCTGGGGACTGGGAAGTGATGGGGCTGGGGCAGGGCTGGGGCTGGGCTCGTGGCTGGAGCCGGGGCTGGGGCAGGGGCTGGGCTGGGGCTGAGCTGGGGGCTGGAGCCAGGGCTGGGGCTAGGACTGGGGGAATGTCTGGGTGCTGGAGCCGGGGCTTGGGCTGGGGCTGGGGCCAGGGCTGGGGCCGGGGCTCGTGCAGGACTGGGAAAGGGCTGGGGGTGGGGCTGGGGCCAGGGCTGGGGGCCGGGCTGGGGCTGGGGCCGGGGCTAGAAGCAGGGCTGGGGCAGGGATGGGGTGGGGGCTGGGGCAGGGTTGGGACTGGGCTGGGGCTGGGGCCGGGCTGGGGCTGGGCAGGTGGCAAGGATGGGGATTGGGCTGGGCTGGTCTGGGGGTAGGGATGGGGCTGGGGCTTGGGCTGGAGCAGGGCTGGGGCTGGGCTGGGGCTGGGTTCGGTGCACGGCTTGGCTGTTGCTTGGGCTGGGCTGGGGCAGGGCTGGGGCTGGGCTGGGGCTGAGGGCGGGGCTGGGCTGGGGCTGAGGGCAGGGCTGGGCTGGGGCTGGGCTGGGGCTAGGGCTGGGGCTGGGGCAGGGGCTGGGTCCAGGGTTGTGGCTGGGGCTGGGCTTGGATAGGGCTGGGGCTGGGGCTGGGGCTGGGGCTGGGGCTGGGTTGGGGCAGGGCCGGGGCTGAGGCCGGGGGTGGGGCTGGGGCTGGGGCTGGGTCCAGGGCTGGGGCTGGGCTGAGGGCAGGGCTGGGCTAGGCCTGGGCTGGGGCTGGGTTGGGGCCGGGGCTGGGGCAGGACTAGGCTGGAGGCTGGGCCTTGGGCTAGGGCTGTGGCTGGGGCAGGGCTGGGGCCGGGGCTGAGGGTTGGCTGGGGCGGGGACTGGGGCTGGGGAAGGGCTGGGGCCAGAGCTGGGGCAGGGCTGGTGCCGGGCTGGGGCTGGGTTAGGTGAAGGACTGGGGCTGGGGCAGGGCGGGGTTTGGGGCAGGGGCTGGGGTTGGGCAGGGACCGGGGCAGGGCTGGGGCAGGGGCTGGGGCTGCAGACAGGGTGGGGGCTAGGGTTGTACTGGGGGCTAGGGCTGTATTAGGGGTAGGGCTGGGGCTGTGCTGGGGCCGGGGCTGGGGCAGGAACCAGAACTGGGGCAGGGCTGGGGCCGTGCCTGGGGCTGGGGCTGGGGCAGGGTTGGGGCTGGGCTGGGGCCGGGGCTGGGGCAGGGCTGGGGCTGGGGCTGGGCTGAGGGCAGGGCTGGGGCAGGGCTGGGGCTGGGGCTGGTGCTGGGGCCGGGGCTGGGGCCAGGCCTGGGGCCTGAGCTGGGGCAGGGCTGGGGCTGGGCTGGGGCTGGGTTCAGGGCAGGGCTGGGGCTGGGTCCAGGGCTGGGGCTGGGCTGAGTGCAGGGCAGGGCTAGGCCTGGGGCTGGGGCAGGGCTTGGTTAGGGATGGCCTGGGGCTGGGGCTGGGGCTGGGACTGGGGCTGGGACTGGGGCAGGGCTGGGGCTGAGGTGGGGCTGGGGCTGGGCTGAGGGCAGGGATGGGCTAGGGCTGGGGCTGGGGCAGGGCGGGGCCTGGGGCTGGGTTCAGGGCTGGGGCTGGGATGTGGCTTGGGCTGGCCTGGGTCAGGGCAGGGGCTGGGGCGGGGCTGTGGCTGGGTCCAGGGCTGGGGCTGGGCTGTGGCTTGGGCTGGGCTGGGTCAGGGCAGGGGCTGGGGCGGGGCTGTGGCTGGGTTGGGGCTGGGCTGGGGCAGGACTAGGCTGGAGGCTGGGCCTTGGGGTAGGCTGGGCTGGGGCCAGGGCTGGGGCTGGGCAGAGGCTGGGGCTGGGCTGGGGCCAGGGCTGGTGCCCGAGCTGGGGCTGGGCTGGGGCTGGGCTGGGGCTGGGTTCAGGGCAGGGCTGGGGCTGGGTCCAGGGCTGGGGCTGGGCTGAGGGCAGGGCTGGGCTAGGCCTGGGGCAGGGGCAGGGCTTGGTTAGGGATGGCCTGGTGCTGGGGCTGGGGCTGGGGCTGGGACTGGGGCTGGGGCTGGGACTGGGGCAGGGCTGGGGCTGAGCTGGGGCTGAGCTGGGGCTGGGGCTGGGCCGGGGGCAGGAATGGGGCGGGGCTGTGCTGAGGATTGTGCTGGGGCTGTGGCTGGGACTGGGGCAGGGCTGGGCCTGGGCTGGGGACAGGGCTGGGGCCAGGGCTGGGACAGGGCTGGGGCCGGGCTAGGGCTGGGGCTGGGATGGGGCAGGACTGGGGCTGGGGCAGGGGCCGGAGCTGGGGGCAGGGTTAGTGCCGAAGCAGGGGCAGGGCTGGGTCCGGGCTGGGGCCGAGGCTGGGGCCGGGGCACGGGCAGGGCTGTGACTGGGATGGGCGCTGGAGCCGGGGCTGGGGCTGGGGGAATGTCTGGGTGCTGGAGCCGGGGCTTGGGCCTGGCTTGGGGGCAGGGCTGTGGTTGGGATAGGGCCGGGGCTGGGCTCGGGCTGGGGCTGGGGCCAGGGCCGGGTCAGGACTGGGGCTGGGTTGGGGACTGGGTCTGGAGCCGGGGTAGGGCCTGGCTTGGGGGCAGGGCTGTGGCTGGTATAGGGCCGGGGCTGGGGCCAGGGTTGGAGCCGGGGCTCGGGCAGGACTGGGCCAGGGCTGGGGGCAGGGCTGGGGCTGGGGTTGGCCTGGGGCCAGGTCTAAGGCTGGGCTGGGGGCCGGGCTGGGGCTGGGGCCGGGGCTAGAAGCAGGGCTGGGGCAGGGATAGGGTGGGGGCTGGGGCCGGGGCTGGGGCTTGGCTGGGGCCGGGGCTGGGGCCAGGGCCAGGGCTCGGGCAGGGCTGTGGCTGGGCTGGGGGCTGGAGTCGGGGCTGAGGCTGGGGCTGGGGACTGGGAAGTGATGGGGCTGGGACAGGGCTGGGGCTGGGCTCGTGGCTGGAGCCGGGGCTGGGGCAGGGGCTGGGCTGGGGCTGAGCTGGGGGCTGGAGCCAGGGCTGGGGCTAGGACTGGGGGAATGTCTGGGTGCTGGAGCCGGGGCTTGGGCTGGGGCTGGGGCCAGGGCTGGGGCCGGGGCTCGTGCAGGACTGGGAAAGGGCTGGGGGTGGGGCTGGGGCCAGGGCTGGGGGCCGGGCTGGGGCTGGGGCCGGGGCTAGAAGCAGGGCTGGGGAAGGGATGGGGTGGGGGCTGGGGCCGGGGCTGGGGCTTGGCTGGGGCCGGGGCTGGGGCCAGGGCCAGGGCTGGGGCAGGGCTGTGGCTGGGCTGGGGGCTGGAGTCGGGGCTGGGGACTGGGAAGTGATGGGGCTGGGGCACGGCTGGGGCTGGGCTGGGTTGGGGCTCTGCTGGGGCTGGGATAGGGCTGTGGCTGGGGCCGGGGCTGGGGCTGGAGCTGGGGCCGGGGCTGGGGCCGGGGCCAGGGCTCGGGCAGGGCTGTGGCTGGGCTGGGGGCTGGAGTCGGGGCTGAGGCTGGGGCTGGGGACTGGGAAGTGATGGGGCTGGGGCAGGCCTGGGTCAGGACTGGGGCTGGGTTGGGGACTGGGTCTGGAGCCGGGGTAGGGCCTGGCTTGGGGTCAGGGCTGTGGCTGGGATAGGGCCGGGGCTGGGGCCAGGGCTGGAGCCAGGGCTCGTGCAGGACTGGGACAGGGCTGGGGGTGGGGCTGGGGCCAGGGCTGGGGGCCGGGCTGGGGCTGTGGCCGGGGCTAGAAGCAGGGCTGGGGAAGGGATGGGGTGGGGGCTGGGGCCGGGGCTGGGGCTTGGCTGGGGCCGGGGCTGGGGCCAGGGCCAGGGCTCGGGCAGGGCTGTGGCTGGGCTGGGGGCTGGAGTCGGGGCTGAGGCTGGGGACTGGGAAGTGATGGGGCTGGGGCAGGGCTGGGGCTGGGCTGGTGGCTGGAGCTGGGGCTGGGGCAGGGGCTGGGCTGGGGCTGAGCTGGGGGCTGGAGCCAGGGCTGGGGCTGGGGCTGGGGCCAGGGCTGGGGCCGGGGCAGGCGTGGTCCAGGACTGGGGCTGGGTTGGAGGCTGGGTCTGGAGCCGGGGCTAGGGCCTGGCTTGGGGGCAGGGCTGTGGCTGGGATAGGGCCGGGGCTGGGGCCAGTGCTGGAGCCAGGGCTTGGGCAGGGCTGGGACAGGGCTGCGGGCAGGCTTGGGTCCGGGGCTGGGGCAGGGCTGGGGCTGGGCTGGGGGCTGGATCCGGGGCTGGGGCTGGGGCTGGAGCCGGGCTGGGGGCTGGGGCTGGGGCAGGGCAGGGGCTGGGCTGGGGGCTGGAGGCTGGGCTGGGGCTGGGGCAGGGCTGGGGCTGGGCTGGGGGCTGGAGCCGGGGCTGGGGCAGGGATGGTCTGGGGCTGAGCTGGGGCTGGGCTGCGGCCGGGGCTGAGGCAGGGCTGGGGCCGGGCTAGGGCTGGGGCTGGGATGGGGCAGGACTGGGGCTGGGGCAGGGGCAGGGGCTGGGCTGAGGGCAGGGCTGGGCTAGGGCTGGGGCTGGGGTAGGGCGGGGGCTTGGGCAGGGCAGGGGCTAGGGCAGGGCTGGGGGCAGGGATGGGGCTGGGGCTGGGGCTGGGGCAGGGTCCAGGGCTGGGGCTGGGCTGTGGCTTGGGCTGGGCTGGGGCAGGGCAGGGGCTGGGACTGGGCTGGGGCAGGGCTGGATCTGGGGCTGGGGCAGGACTAGGCTGGAGGCTGGGCCTTGGGCTAGGGCTGTGCTGGGGCAGGGCTGGGGTAGAGCTGGGTCTGGGGCTGGGCTGGGGGCAGGGATGGGGATGGGGCTGTGCTGAGGATGGGGCTGGGTCTGGGCTGGGACCTGCCTGGGGTCAGAGCTGGGGCTGGGTCCAGGGCTGGGGCTGGGCTGTGGCTTGGGCTGGGCTGGGGCAGGGCAGGGGCTAGGGCTGGGCTGGGGCTGGGTTGGGGCCGGGGCTGAGGGTTGGCTGGGGCGGGGACTGGGGCTGGGGAAGGGCTGGGGCCAGAGCTGGGGCAGGGCTGGTGCCGGACTGGGGCTGGGTTCGGTGAAGGACTGGGGCTGGGGCTAGCGGGGGTTGGGGCAGGGGCTGGGGCTGGGCAGGGACCGGGGCAGGGCTGGGGCCAGGGCTGGGGCTGGGGCTGGGGCCGGCCTGGGGCCGGGCCGGTGGCAAGGATGGGGATGGGTCTGTGCTGCTCTGCGGGCAGGGATGGGGCTAGGGCTTGGGCTGGGGCTGCAGACAGGGTGGGGGCTGGGGTTGTACTGGGGGCTAGGGCTGTATTAGGGGTAGGGCTGGGGCTGTGCTGGGGCCGGGGCTGGGGCAGGAACCAGAACTGGGGCAGGGCTGGGGCCGTGCCTGGGGCTGGGGCTGGGGCAGGGTTGGGGCTGGGCTGGGGCCGGGGCTGGGGCAGGGCTGGGGCTGGGGCTGGTGCTGGGTTCAGGGCAGGGCTGGGGCTGGGTCCAGGGCTGGGGCTGGGCTGAGGGCAGGGCTGGGCTAGGCCTGGGGCTGGAGTCAGGGCTTGGTTAGGGATGGCCTGGGGCTGGGGCTGGGGCTGGGGCTGGGACTGGGGCTGGGACTGGGGCAGGGCTGGGGCTGAGCTGGGGCTGGGGCTGGGCCGGCGGCAGGAATGGGGCGGGGCTCTGCTGAGGATTGTGCCGGGGCTGTGGCTGGGACTGGGGCAGGGCTGGGCCAGGGCTGGGGACAGGGCTGTTGCCGGGGCTGGGACAGGGCTGGGGCCGGGCTAGGGCTGGGGCTGGGATGGGGCAGGACTGGGGCTGGGTTGGAGGCTGGGTCTGGAACCGGGGCTAGGGCCTGGCTTGGGGGCAGGGCTGTGGCTGGGATAGGGCTGTGGCTGGGATAGGGCCGGGGCTGGGCTCGGGCTGGGGCTGGGGCCAGGGCTGGGTCAGGACTGGGGCTGGGTTGCGGACTGGGTCTGGAGCCGGGGTAGGGCCTGGCTTGGGGGCAGGGCTGTGGCTGGGATAGGGCTGTGGCTGGGATAGGGCCGGGGCTGGGACCAGGGCTGGGGGTGGGGCTGGGGCCAGGGCTGGGGGTCGGGCTGGGGCTGGGGCCAGGGCTAGAAGCAGGGCTGGGGCAGGGATGGGGTGGGGGCTGGGGCCGGGGCTGGGGCTTGGCTGGGGCCGGGGCTGGGGCCAGGGCCAGGGCTGGGGCAGGGCTGTGGCTGGGCTGGGGGCTGGAGTCGGGGCTGGGGACTGGGAAGTGATGGGGCTGGGGCACGGCTGGGGCTGGGCTGGGTTGGGGCTCTACTGGGGCTGGGATAGGGCTGTGGCTGAGGCCGGGGCTGGGGCTGGAGCTGGGGCCGGGGCTGGGGCCGGGGCCAGGGCTCGGGCAGGGCTGTGGCTGGGCTGGGGGCTGGAGTCGGGGCTGAGGCTGGGGCTGGGGACTGGGAAGTGAAGGGGCTGGGGCAGGCCTGGGTCAGGACTGGGGCTGGGTTGGGGACTGGGTCTGGAGCCGGGGTAGGGCCTGGCTTGGGGTCAGGGCTGTGGCTGGGATAGGGCTGTGGCTGGGATAGGGCCGGGGCTGGGACCAGGGCTGGAGCCGGGGCTCGTGCAGGACTGGGACAGGGCTGGGGGTGGGACTGGGACCAGGGCTGGGGGCCGGGCTGGGGCTGGGGCGGGGGCTAGAAGCAGGGCTGGGGCAGGGATGGGGTGGGGGCTGGGGCAGGGTTGGGGCTGGGCTGGGGCTGGGGCCGGGCTGGGGCTGAGCAGGTGGCAAGGATGGGGATTGGGCTGGGCTGGTCTGGGGGTAGGGATGGGGCTGGGGCTTGGGCTGGGGCAGGGCTGGGGCTGGGCTGGGGCTGGGTTCGGTGCACGGCTTGGCTGTTGCTTGGGCTGGACTGGGGCAGGGCTGGGGCTGGGGCTGGGCTGGGGCTAGGACTGGGGCTGGGGCAGGGGCTGGGTCCAGGGTTGTGGCTGGGGCTGGGCTTGGATAGGGCTGGGGCTGGGGCTGGGGCTGGGGCCAGGGCTGGGGCCGGGGCAGGCCTGGTCCAGGACTGGGGCTGGGCTGTGGCTTGAGCTGGGCTGAGTCCAGGGCTGTGGCGGGGCTGTGTCTGGGTTGGGCCTGGGGCTGGGGCAGGACTAGGCTGGAGGCTGGGCCTTGGGCTAGGCTGGGCTGGGGCCAGGGCTGGGGCTGGGCGGAGGCTGGGACTGGGGCAGGCCTGGGGCTGGGCTTGGGACAGGGCTGGGGCTAGGGCTGAGGTAGGCGTAGGGCTGGGACTGGATTGGGGGTGGGGCTGGGGCAGGACTAGGCTTGAGGCTGGGCTGGGGGCAGGGCTGGGTTGGGGGGGGCTGGAACTGGGGCTGGGGAGGGGCTGGGGCAGCGCTGGGGTTGGGGCTGGGGATGGGGCAGGGCTTGGTTAGGGATGGCCTGGGGCTGGGGCTGGGGCTGGGACTGGGGCTGGGACTGGGGCAGGGCTGGGGCTGAGCTGGGACTGGGGCTGGGGTGGGGGCAGGGATGGGGCTGGGGCTGTGCTGAGGATGGGGCCGGGGCCGTGGCTGGGACTGGGGCAGGGCTGGGGCCGGGGCTGGGAGAGGGCTGGGGCCGGGCTGGGGCTGGGGCTGGGGGCAGGGCTAGTGCCGGAGCTAGGGCAGGGCTGGGTCCGGGCTGGGGCTGGGCTGAGGGCAGGGCTGGGCTAGGGCTGGGGCTGGGGCTGGGGCAGGGAGGGGGCTGGGGCAGGGCTGGGGGCAGGGATGGGGCTGGAGCTGGGCTGGGGCTGGGGCTGGGGCTGGGTTCAGGGCTGGGGCTGGGCTGTGGCTTGGGCTGGCCTGGGCTGTGCTGGGGCAGGGCTGGGGCTGGGGCTGGGGCTGGGCTGGGGCCAGGGCTGAGGCCGGGGGGTGGGGCTGGGGCTGAGGCCGGGGGTGGGGCAGGGCTGGGGCTGGGTCCAGGGCTGGGGCTGGGCTGAGGGCAGGGCTGGGCTAGGCCTGGGCTGGGGCTGGGTTGGGGCCGGGGCTGGGGCAGGACTAGGCTGGAGGCTGGGCCTTGGGCTAGGGCTGTGGCTGGGGCAGGGCTGGGGCCGGGGCTGAGGGTTGGCTGGGGCGGGGACTGAGGCTGGGGAAGGGCTGGGGCCAGAGCTGGGGCAGGGCTGGTGCCGGGCTGGGGCTGGGTTAGGTGAAGGACTGGGGCTGGGGCAGGGCGGGGTTTGGGGCAGGGGCTGGGGTTGGGCAGGGACCGGGGCAGGGCTGGGGCAGGGGCTGGGGCTGGGGCTGCGGACAGGGTGGGGGCTAGGGCTGTATTAGGGGTAGGGCTGGGGCTGTGCTGGGGCCGGGGGCTGGGGCAGGAACCAGAACTGGGGCAGGGCTGGGGCCGTGCCTGGGGCTGGGGCTGGGGCAGGGTTGGGGCTGGGCTGGGGCCGGGGCTGGGGCAGGGCTGGGGCTGGGGCTGGGCTGAGGGCAGGGCTGGGGCAGGGCTGGGGCTGGGGCTGGTGCTGGGGCCGGGGCTGGGGCCAGGCCTGGGGCCTGAGCTGGGGCAGGGCTGGGGCTGGGCTGGGGCTGGGTTCAGGGCAGGGCTGGGGCTGGGTCCAGGGCTGGGGCTGGGCTGAGTGCAGGGCAGGGCTAGGCCTGGGGCTGGGGCAGGGCTTGGTTAGGGATGGCCTGGGGCTGGGGCTGGGGCTGGGACTGGGGCTGGGACTGGGGCAGGGCTGGGGCTGAGGTGGAGCTGGGGCTGGGCTGAGGGCAGGGATGGGCTAGGGCTGGGGCTGGGGCAGGGCGGAGGCTGGGCTGGGGTCGGGGCTGGGGCTGGGCTGTGGCTGGGTTGGGGCTGGGCTGGGGCAGGACTAGGCTGGAGGCTGGGCCTTGGGGTAGGCTGGGCTGGGGCCAGGGCTGGGGCTGGGCAGAGGCTGGGGCTGGGCTGGGGCTGGGTTCAGGGCAGGGCTGGGGCTGGGTCCAGGGCTGGAGCTGGGCTGAGGGCAGGGCTGGGCTAGGCCTGGGGCAGGGGCAGGGCTTGGTTAGGGATGGCCTGGGGCTGGGGCTGGGGCTGGGGCTGGGACTGGGGCTGGGACTGGGGCAGGGCTGGGGCTGAGCTGGGGCTGGGGCTGGGCCGGGGGCAGGAATGGGGCGGGGCTGTGCTGAGGATTGTGCCGGGGCTGTGGCTGGGACTGGGGCAGGGCTGGGCCTGGGCTGGGGACAGGGCTGTTGCCGGGGCTGGGACAGGGCTGGGGCCGGGCTAGGGCTGGGGCTGGGATGGGGCACGACTGGGGCTGGGGCAGGGGCCGGAGCTGGGGGCAGGGTTAGTGCCGAAGCAGGGGCAGGGCTGGCTCCGGGCTGGGGCCGAGGCTGGGGCCGGGGCACGGGCAGGGCTGTGACTGGGATTGGCGCTGGAGCCGGGGCTGGGGCTGGGGGAATGTCTGGGTGCTGGAGCTGGGGCTTGGGCCTGGCTTGGGGGCAGGGCTGTGGTTGGGATAGGGCCGGGGCTGGGCTCGGGCTGGGGCTGGGGCCAGGGCCGGGTCAGGACTGGGGCTGGGTTGGGGACTGGGTCTGGAGCCGGGGTAGGGCCTGGCTTGGGGGCAGGGCTGTGGCTGGGATAGGGCCGGGGCTGGGGCCAGGGTTGGAGCCGGGACTCGGGCAGGACTGGGCCAGGGCTGGGGGCGGGGCTGGGGCCAGGGCTGGGGGCTGGGCTGGGGCTGGGGCTGGCCTGAGGCCGGGTCTAAGGCTGGGCTGGGGGCCGGGCTGGGGCTGGGGCCAGGGCTAGAAGCAGGGCTGGGGCAGGGATAGGGTGGGGGCTGGGGCCGGGGCTGGGGCTTGGCTGGAGCTGGGGCTGGGGCCAGGGCCAGGGCTCGGGCAGGGCTGTGGCTGGGCTGGGGGCTGGAGTCGGGGCTGAGGCTGGGGCTGGGGACTGGGAAGTGATGGGGCTGGAGCCAGGGCTGGGGCTAGGACTGGGGGAATGTCTGGGTGCTGGAGCCGGGGCTTGGGCTGGGGCTGGGGCCAGGGCTGGAGCCGGGGCTCGTGCAGGACTGGGACAGGGCTGGGGGTGGGGCTGGGGCCAGGGCTGGGGGCCGGGCTGGGGCTGGGGCCGGGGCTAGAAGCAGGGCTGGGGCAGGGATGGGGTGGGGGCTGGGGCCAGGGCTGGGGCTTGGCTGGGGCCGGGGCTGGGGCTGGGGCCAGGGCTGGGGCAGGGCTGTGGCTGGGCTGGGGGCTGGAGTCGGGGCTGGGGACTGGGAAGTGATGGGGCTGGGGCACGGCTGGGGCTGGGCTGGGTTGGGGCTCTACTGGGGCTGGGATAGGGCTGTGGCTGGGGCCGGGGCTGGGGCTGGAGCTGGGGCCGGGGCTGGGGCCGGGGCCAGGGCTCGGGCAGGGCTGTGGCTGGGCTGGGGGCTGGAGTCGGGGCTGAGGCTGGGGACTGGGAAGTGATGGGGCTGGGGCAGGGCTGGGGCTGGGCTGGTGGCTGGAGCTGGGGCTGGGGCAGGGGCTGGGCTGGGGCTGAGCTGGGGGCTGGAGCCAGGGCTGGGGCTGGGACTGGGGGAATGTCTGGGTGCTGGAGCCGGGGCTTGGGCTGGGGCTGGGGCCAGGGCTGGGGCCGGGGCAGGCCTGGTCCAGGACTGGGGCTGGGTTGGAGGCTGGGTCTGGAGCCGGGGCTAGGGCCTGGCTTGGGGGCAGGGCTGTGGCTGGGATAGGGCCGGGGCTGGGGCCAGTGCTGGAGCCAGGGCTCGGGCAGGGCTGGGACAGGGCTGCGGGCAGGCTTGGGTCCGGGGCTGGGGCAGGGCTGGGGCTGGGCTGGGGGCTGGATCCGGGGCTGGGGCTGGGGCTGGAGCCGGGCTGGGGGCTGGGGCTGGGGCAGGGCAGGGGCTGGGCTGGGGGCTGGAGGCTGGGCTGGGGCTGGGGCAGGGCTGGGGCTGGGCTGGGGGCTGGAGCCGGGGCTGGGGCAGGGATGGTCTGGGGCTGAGCTGGGGCTGGGCTGCGGCCGGGGCTGAGGCAGGGCTGGGGCCGGGCTAGGGCTGGGGCTGGGATGGGGCAGGACTGGGGCTGGGGCAGGGGCAGGGGCTGGGCTGAGGGCAGGGCTGGGCTAGGGCTGGGGCTGGGGTAGGGCGGGGGCTTGGGCAGGGCAGGGGCTAGGGCAGGGCTGGGGGCAGGGATGGGGCTGGGGCTGGGGCTGGGGCAGGGTCCAGGGCTGGGGCTGGGCTGTGGCTTGGGCTGGGCTGGGGCAGGGCAGGGGCTGGGACTGGGCTGGGGCAGGGCTGGATCTGGGGCTGGGGCAGGACTAGGCTGGAGGCTGGGCCTTGGGCTAGGGCTGTGCTGGGGCAGGGCTGGGGTAGAGCTGGGTCTGGGGCTGGGCTGGGGGCAGGGATGGGGATGGGGCTGTGCTGAGGATGGGGCTGGGTCTGGGCTGGGACCTGCCTGGGGTCAGAGCTGGGGCTGGGTCCAGGGCTGGGGCTGGGCTGTGGCTTGGGCTGGGCTGGGGCAGGGCAGGGGCTAGGGCTGGGCTGGGGCTGGGTTGGGGCCGGGGCTGAGGGTTGGCTGGGGCGGGGACTGGGGCTGGGGAAGGGCTGGGGCCAGAGCTGGGGCAGGGCTGGTGCCGGGCTGGGGCTGGGTTCGGTGAAGGACTGGGGCTGGGGCTAGCGGGGGTTGGGGCAGGGGCTGGGGCTGGGCAGGGACCGGGGCAGGGCTGGGGCCAGGGCTGGGGCTGGGGCTGGGGCCGGCCTGGGGCCGGGCCGGTGGCAAGGATGGGGATGGGTCTGTGCTGCTCTGCGGGCAGGGATGGGGCTAGGGCTTGGGCTGGGGCTGCAGACAGGGTGGGGGCTGGGGTTGTACTGGGGGCTAGGGCTGTATTAGGGGTAGGGCTGGGGCTGTGCTGGGGCCGGGGCTGGGGCAGGAACCAGAACTGGGGCAGGGCTGGGGCCGTGCCTGGGGCTGGGGCTGGGGCAGGGTTGGGGCTGGGGCTGGGGCAGGGTTGGGGCTGGGCTGGGGCCGGGGCTGGGGCAGGGCTGGGGCTGGGGCTGGGCTGAGGGCAGGGCTGGGGCAGGGCTGGGGCTGGGGCTGGTGCTGGGGCCGGGGCTGGGGCCAGGCCTGGGGCCTGAGCTGGGGCAGGGCTGGGGCTGGGCTGGGGCTGGGTTCAGGGCAGGGTTGGGGCTGGGTCCAGGGCTGGGGCTGGGCTGAGTGCAGGGCAGGGCTAGGCCTGGGGCTGGGGCAGGGCTTGGTTAAGGATGGCCTGGGGCTGGGGCTGGGGCTGGGACTGGGGCTGGGACTGGGGCAGGGCTGGGGCTGAGGTGGGGCTGGGGCTGGGCTGAGGGCTGGGATGGGCTAGGGCTGGGGCTGGGGCAGGGCTGGGGCTGGGATGTGGCTTGGGCTGGCCTGGGCTGGGCTGGGGCAGGGCTGGGGCAGGGCTGGGGCTGGGCTGGGGCCGGGGCTGGGGCTGGGCTGTGTCTGGGTTGTGTCTGGGCTGGGGCAGGACTAGGCTGGAGGCTGGGCCTTGGGGTAGGCTGGGCTGGGGCCAGGGCTGGGGCTGGGCAGAGGCTGGGGCTGGGCTGGGGCTGGGTTCAGGGCAGGGCTGGGGCTGGGTCCAGGGCTGGAGCTGGGCTGAGGGCAGGGCTGGGCTAGGCCTGGGGCTGGAGTCAGGGCTTGGTTAGGGATGGCCTGGGGCTGGGGCTGGGGCTGGGGCTGGGACTGGGGCTGGGACTGGGGCAGGGCTGGGGCTGAGCTGGGGCTGGGTCTGGGCCGGGGGCAGGAATGGGGCGGGGCTGTGCTGAGGATTGTGCTGGGGCTGTGGCTGGGACTGGGGCAGGGCTGGGCCTGGGCTGGGGACAGGGCTGTTGCCGGGGCTGGGACAGGGCTGGGTCCGGGCTAGGGCTGGGGCTGGGATGGGGCAGGACTGGGGCTGGGTTGGAGGCTGGGTCTGGAACCGGGGCTAGGGCCTGGCTTGGGGGCAGGGCTGTGGCTGGGATAGGGCTGTGGCTGGGATAGGGCCGGGGCTGGGCTCGGGCTGGGGCTGGGGCCAGGGCTGGGTCAGGACTGGGGCTGGGTTGCGGACTGGGTCTGGAGCCGGGGTAGGGCCTGGCTTGGGGGCAGGGCTGTGGCTGGGATAGGGCTGTGGCTGGGATAGGGCTGTGGCTGGGATAGGGCCGGGGCTGGGACCAGGGCTGGAGCCGGGGCTCGTGCAGGACTGGGACAGGGCTGGGGGCCGGGCTGGGGCCAGGGCTGGGGGCCGGGCTGGGGCTGGGGCCAGGGCTAGAAGCAGGGCTGGGGCAGGGATGGGGTGGGGGCTGGGGCCGGGTCTGGGGCTTGGCTGGGGCCGGGGCTGGGGCCAGGGCCAGGGCTGGGGCAGGGCTGTGGCTGGGCTGGGGGCTGGAGTCGGGGCTGGGGACTGGGAAGTGATGGGGCTGGGGCACGGCTGGGGCTGGGCTGGGTTGGGGCTCTGCTGGGGCTGGGATAGGGCTGTGGCTGGGGCTGGGGCTGGGGCTGGGGCCAGTGCTGGAGGCAGGGCTCGGGCAGGACTGGGCCAGGGCTGGGGGCAGCCTTGGGTCCGGGGCTGGGGCAGGGCTGGGGCAGGGCTGGGGCCGGGCTGGGGGCTGGATCCGGGGCTGGGGCTGGGGCTGGAGCCGGGCTGGGGGCTGGGGCTGGGGCAGGGCAGGGGCTGGGCTGGGGGCTGGAGCCTGGGCTGGGGCTGGGGCAGGGCTGGGGCTGGGCTGGGGTCTGGAGCCAGGGCTGGGGCAGGGATGGTCTGGGGCTGAGCTGGGGCTGGGCTGCGGCCGGGGCTGAGGCAGGGCTGGGGCTGGGCTGGGGGCTGGAGCCGGGGCTAGGGTTGGGGCTGGGTGGGGCTGAGCTGGGGCTGGGCTGGGGGCTGGAGGCTGGGCTGGGGCAGGGCGGGGTCCGGGGCTGGGGCCGGGGCTGGAATTGGGGCTGGGGCAGGGACTGGGGCCGGGGCTTGTGCAGGGCTGTGGCTGGGCTGGGGGCTGGAGCCGGGGCTGGGGCTGGGGCTGGGGCTGGGGCTGGGGCTGGGGCTGGGGCCAGGGCAGGGGCTGGAATGGGGCTGGGGAAGGGCTGGGGCAGGACTGGGGCTGGGTTGGGGGCTGGGTCTGGGGCCAGGGCTGGGGCCTGGCCTGGGGGCAGGGCTGTGGTTGGGATAGGGCCGGGGCTGGGGCCAGGGCTGGGGCAGGACTGGGGCAGGGTAGGGGGCGGGGCTGGGGCTGGAGGCAGCGGCAGGGCTGGGGCTGGGCTGGGGGCTGGAGGCAGGGCTGGGGCTGGGGCTGGGGCTGAGCTGGGGGCTGGGGAAGGGTCTGGGGCATGTTTGGGCTGGAGGCTGGTCTGGGACTGGGGCAGCGTTGGCCTGGAGGCTGGGCTGGGACTGGGACAGGGCTGGGGCAGGGCTCGGGCTGGGGCTGGAGCCAGGGCTGGGGCCGGGGCAGGCCTGGTCCAGGACTGGGGCTGGGTTGGAGGCTGGGTTTGGAGCCAAGGCTAGGGCCTGGCTTGGGGGCAGGGCTGTGGCTGGGATAGGGCCGGGGCTGGGGCCAGTGCTGGAGCCAGAGCTCGGGCAGGGCTGGGACAGGGCTGGGGGCAGGCTTGGGTCCGGGGCTGGGGCAGGGCTGGGGCAGGGCTGGGCCTGGGCGGGGACCGGGGCTGGGCTGGGGCAGGGGCTGGGGCTGGGGCTGCGGACAGGGCGGGGGCTAGGGCTGTATTGGGGGCTAGGGCTGTATTAGGGGTAGGGCTGGGGCTGTGCTGGGGCCGGGGCTGGGGCAGGAACCAGGGCTGGGGCAGGGCTGGGGCAGGGCCTGGCTTGGGGGCAGGGCTGTGGCTGGGATAGGGCCGGGGCTGGGGCTGGGCTGGGGGCACGGATGGGGCGGGGGCTGTGCTGAGGATGGGGCCGGGGCTGGGGCTGGGCTGAGGACAGGGCTGGGGCCGGGGCTGGGATAGGGCTGGGGCTGGGTCCAGGGCTGGGGCTGGCCTGAGGGCAGGGCTGGGCTAGGGCTGGAGCCGGGGCTGGAGCCAGGGCTGGGAGCAGGGCTGGGGCTGAGGTTGAGGCCGGGGCTGGGGCTGGGCTGGGGGCAGGGCTGGGGCTGGGGCTGGAATCAAGTCTTGGGCAGGGCTGGGGCTAGGGCTGGGGCCGGGGCTGGGGCAGGGCTGAGGGCAGGGCTGGGGCAGGGCTGGGGCTGGGGCTGGTGCTGGGGCCGGGGCTGGGGCCAGGGCTGGGGCCTGAGCTGGGGCAGGGCTGGGGCTGGGCTGGGGCTGGGTTCAGGGCAGGGCTGGGGCTGGGTCCAGGGCTGCGGCTGGGCTGAGGGCAGGGCTGGGCTAGGCCTGGGGCTGGGGCAGGGCTTGGTTAGGGATGGCCTGGGGCTGGGGCTGGGACTGGGGCTGGGGCCAGTGCTGGAGGCAGGGCTCGGGCAGGACTGGGCCAGGGCTGGGGGCAGCCTTGGGTCCGGGGCTGGGGCAGGGCTGGGGCAGGGCTGGGGCCGGGCTGGGGGCTGGATCCGGGGCTGGGGCTGGGGCTGGAGCCGGGCTGGGGGCTGGGGCTGGGGCAGGGCAGGGGCTGGGCTGGGGGCTGGAGCCTGGGCTGGGGCTGGGGCAGGGCTGGGGCTGGGCTGGGGGCTGGAGCCAGGGCTGGGGCAGGGATGGTCTGGGGCTGAGCTGGGGCTGGGCTGCGGCCGGGGCTGAGGCAGGGCTGGGGCTGGGCTGGGGGCTGGAGCCGGGGCTAGGGTTGGGGCTGGGTGGGGCTGAGCTGGGGCTGGGCTGGGGGCTGGAGGCTGGGCTGGGGCAGGGCGGGGTCCGGGGCTGGGGCCGGGGCTGGAATTGGGGCTGGGGCAGGGACTGGGGCCGGGGCTTGTGCAGGGCTGTGGCTGGGCTGGGGGCTGGAGCCAGCGCTGGGGCTGGGGCTGGGGCTGGGGCCAGGGCAGGGGCTGGAATGGGGCTGGGGAAGGGCTGGGGCAGGACTGGGGCTGGGTTGGGGGCTGGGTCTGGGGCCAGGGCTGGGGCCTGGCCTGGGGGCAGGGCTGTGGTTGGGATAGGGCCGGGGCTGGGGCCAGGGCTGGGGCAGGACTGGGGCAGGGTAGGGGGCGGGGCTGGGGCTGGAGGCAGCGGCAGGGCTGGGGCTGGGCTGGGGGCTGGAGGCAGGGCTGGGGCTGGGGCTGGGGCTGAGCTGGGGGCTGGGGAAGGGTCTGGGGCATGTTTGGGCTGGAGGCTGGTCTGGGACTGGGGCAGCGTTGGCCTGGAGGCTGGGCTGGGACTGGGACAGGGCTGGGGCAGGGCTCGGGCTGGGGCTGGAGCCAGGGCTGGGGCCGGGGCAGGCCTGGTCCAGGACTGGGGCTGGGTTGGAGGCTGGGTTTGGAGCCAAGGCTAGGGCCTGGCTTGGGGGCAGGGCTGTGGCTGGGATAGGGCCGGGGCTGGGGCCAGTGCTGGAGCCAGAGCTCGGGCAGGGCTGGGACAGGGCTGGGGGCAGGCTTGGGTCCGGGGCTGGGGCAGGGCTGGGGCAGGGCTGGGCCTGGGCGGGGACCGGGGCTGGGCTGGGGCAGGGGCTGGGGCTGGGGCTGCGGACAGGGCGGGGGCTAGGGCTGTATTGGGGGCTAGGGCTGTATTAGGGGTAGGGCTGGGGCTGTGCTGGGGCCGGGGCTGGGGCAGGAACCAGGGCTGGGGCAGGGCTGGGGCAGGGCCTGGCTTGGGGGCAGGGCTGTGGCTGGGATAGGGCCGGGGCTGGGGCTGGGCTGGGGGCACGGATGGGGCGGGGGCTGTGCTGAGGATGGGGCCGGGGCTGGGGCTGGGCTGAGGACAGGGCTGGGGCCGGGGCTGGGATAGGGCTGGGGCTGGGTCCAGGGCTGGGGCTGGGCTGAGGGCAGGGCTGGGCTAGGGCTGGAGCCGGGGCTGGAGCCAGGGCTGGGAGCAGGGCTGGGGCTGAGGTTGAGGCCGGGGCTGGGGCTGGGCTGGGGGCAGGGCTGGGGCTGGGGCTGGAATCAAGTCTTGGGCAGGGCTGGGGCTAGGGCTGGGGCCGGGGCTGGGGCAGGGCTGAGGGCAGGGCTGGGGCAGGGCTGGGGCTGGGGCTGGTGCTGGGGCTGGGGCTGGGGCCAGGGCTGGGGCCTGAGCTGGGGCAGGGCTGGGGCTGGGCTGGGGCTGGGTTCAGGGCAGGGCTGGGGCTGGGTCCAGGGCTGCGGCTGGGCTGAGGGCAGGGCTGGGCTAGGCCTGGGGCTGGGGCAGGGCTTGGTTAGGGATGGCCTGGGGCTGGGGCTGGGACTGGGGCAGGGCTGGGGCTGAGCTGGGGGCTGGGGCTGGGCCGGGGCCAGGAATGGGGCGGGGCTGTGCTGAGGATGGGGCCGGGGGCTGTGGCTGGGACTGGGGCAGGACTGGGGTTGGGGCTTGGCTGGGCACGGGGGCTGGGGCTGGGCTGTGGCTTGGTTGGGGCTGGGGCTGGGGCAGGACTAGGCTGGAGGCTGGGCCTTGGGCTAGGCTGGGCTGGGGCCAGGGCTGGGGCTGGGGCTGGGTCAGGGCAGGGGCTGGGGCTGGGCTGTGGCTGGGTTGGGGCTGGGGCTGGGGCAGGACTAGGCTGGAGGCTGGGCCTTGGGCTAGGCTGGGCTGGGGCCAGGGCTGGGGCTGGGGCTGGGGCAGGGCAGGGGCTGGGCTGGGGCTGGGGGCTGGGCTGGGGCTGGGGCTGGGGCCCGAGCTGGGGCAGGTCTGGGGCTGGGCTGGGGCTGGGTTCAGGGATGGGGCTGGGCTGAGTGCAGGGCTGGGCTAGGCCTTGGGGCTGGGGGCAGGGCTTGGTTAGGGATGGCATGGGGCTGGGGCTGGGGCTGGGACTGGGGCTGGGACTGGGGCAGGGGCTGGGGCTGAGCTGGGGCTGGGGCTGGGCTTGGGGCAGGAATGGGGCAGGGGCTGTGCTGAGGATTGGGCCGGGGCTGTGGCTGGGACTGGGGCAGGCCTGGTCCAGGACTGGGGCTGGGTTGGAGGCTGGGTCTGGAACCGGGGGCTAGGGCCTGGCTTGGGGGCAGGGCTGTGGCTGGGATAGGGCTGTGGCTGGGATAGGGCTGGGGCTGGGCTCGGGCTGGGGCTGGGGCCAGGGCTGGGTCAGGACTGGGGCTGGGTTGCGGACTGGGTCTGGAGCCGGGGGTAGGGCCTGGCTTGGGGGCAGGGCTGTGGCTGGGATAGGGCTGTGGCTGGGATAGGGCCGGGGCTGGGACCAGGGCTGGGAGCCGGGGGCTCGTGCAGGACTGGGACAGGGGCTGGGGGTGGGGCTGGGGCCAGGGCTGGGGGGCCGGGCTGGGGCTGGGGCCGGGGCTAGAAGCAGGGCTGGGGCAGGGCTGGGGTGGGGGCTGGGGCCGGGGCTGGGGCTTGGCTGGGGCCGGGGGCTGGGGCCAGGGCCAGGGCTGGGGCAGGGCTGTGGCTGGGCTGGGGGCTGGAGTCGGGGCTGGGGACTGGGAAGTGATGGGGCTGGGGCACGGCTGGGGCTGGGCTGGGTTGGGGCTCTGCTGGGGCTGGGATAGGGCTGTGGCTGAGGCCGGGGCTGGGGCTGGAGCTGGGGCCGGGGCTGGGGCCGGGGCCAGGGCTCGGGCAGGGCTGTGGCTGGGCTGGGGGCTGGAGTCGGGGCTGAGGCTGGGGCTGGGGACTGGGAAGTGATGGGGGCTGGGGGCAGGCCTGGGTCAGGACTGGGGCTGGGTTGGGGGACTGGGTCTGGAGCCGGGGTATGGCCTGGCTTGGGGTCAGGGCTGTGGCTGGTATAGGGCCGGGGCTGGGGCCGGGGCTGGAATTGGGGCTTGTGCAGGGCTGTGGCTGGGGCTGGGGGCTGGAGGCAGCGCTGGGGCTGGGGCTGGGGCTGGGGCTGGGGCTGGGGCCAGGGCAGGGGCTTGAATGGGGCTGGGGAAGGGCTGGGGCAGGACTGGGGCTGGGTTGGGGGCTGGGTCTGGGGCCAGGGCTCGGGCCTGGCCTGGGGGCAGGGCTGTGGTTGGGATAGGGCCGGGGCTGGGGCCAGGGCTGGGGCAGGACTGGGGCAGGGTAGGGGGCGGGGCTGGGGCTGGAGGCAGCGGCAGGGCTGGGGCTGGGCTGGGGGCTGGAGGCAGAGCTGGGGCTGGGGCTGGGTGGGCCTGAGCTGGGGCTTGGCTGGGGGCTGGGGCACGGTTGGGGCAGGGCTGGGGCCGGGGCTGGGGGCTGAGCAGGGGGCTGGGGAAGGGTCTGGGGCATGTTTGGGCTGGAGGCTGGTCTGGGGACTGGGGGCAGCGTTGGCCTGGAGGCTGGGCTGGGACTGGGACAGGGCTGGGGCAGGGCTCGGGCTGGGTCTGGGGCCAGGGCTGGGGCCGGGGCAGGCCTGGTCCAGGACTGGGGCTGGGTTGGAGGCTGGGTCTGGAGCCGGGGCTAGGGCCTGGCTTGGGGGCAGGGCTGTGGCTGGGATAGGGCCGGGGCTGGGGCCAGTGCTGGAGCCAGAGCTCGGGCAGGGGCTGGGACAGGGCTGGGGGCAGGCTTGGGTCCGGGGCTGGGGCAGGGCTGGGGCAGGGCTGGGCACTGGGGCAGGGACCGGGGCTGGGGCTGGGGCAGGGGGCTGGGGCTGGGGCTGCGGACAGGGGCAGGGGCTAGGGCTGTATTGGGGGCTAGGGCTGTATTAGGGGTAGGGCTGGGGCTGTGCTGGGGCCGGGGCTGGGGCAGGAACCAGGGCTGGGGGCAGGGCTGGGGCCGTGCCTGGGGGCTGGGGCTTGGGGCAGGGTTGGGGCTTGGGCTGGGGCTGGGGCTGGGGAGGGCACTGGAACAGGGCTGGGGGCTGGTGCTGGGGGCACGGATGGGGGCGGGGGGCTGTGCTGAGGATGGGGCCGGGGGCTGGGGCTGGGCTGAGGACAGGGCTGGGGCCGGGGGCTGGGATAGGGCTGGGGCTGGGTCCAGGGCTGGGGCTGGGCTGAGGGGCAGGGCTGGGCTAGGGCTGGAGCCGGGGCTGGAGCCAGGGCTGGGAGCAGGGCTGGGACTGAGGTTGAGGCCGGGGCTGGGGCTGGGCTGGGGGGCAGGGGCTGGGGCTGGGGCTGGAATCAAGTCTTGGGCAGGGCTGGGGCTAGGGCTGGGGCCGGGGCTGGGGGTAGGGCTGAGGGCAGGGCTGGGGCAGGGCTGGGGCTGGGGGCTGGTGCTGGGGCCGGGGGCTGGGGCCAGGGCTGGGGCCTGAGCTGGGGCAGGGCTGGGGCTGGGCTGGGGCTGGGTTCAGGGCAGGGCTGGGGCTGGGTCCAGGGCTGGGGCTGGGCTGAGGGCAGGGCTGGGCTAGGCCTGGGGCTGGGGGCAGGGCTTGGTTAGGGATGGCCTGGGGCTGGGGGCTGGGACTGGGGGCAGGGCTGGGGGCTGAGCTGGGGCTGGGGGCTGGGCCGGGGCCAGGAATGGGGCTGGGGCTGTGCTGAGGGATGGGGCCGGGGCTGTGGCTGGGACTGGGGCAGGACTGGGGCTGAGGCTTGGCTGGGCACGGGGCTGGGGCTGGGCTGTGGCTTGGTTGGGGGCTGGGGCTGGGGCAGGACTAGGCTGGAGGCTGGGCCTTGGGCTAGGCTGGGCTGGGGCCAGGGCTGGGGCTGGGGGCTTGGGCAGGGCTGGGGCTGGGCTGTTGCTTGGGCTGGGCTGGGTCAGGGCAGGGGGCTGGGGCTGGGCTGGGGGCTGGGTTGGGGCTGGGGGCTGGGGGCAGGACTAGGCTGGAGGCTGGGCCTTGGGCTAGGCTGGGCTGGGGCCAGGGCTGGGGCTGGGGCTGGGGCAGGTCTGGGGCCCGAGCTGGGCAGGTCTGGGGCTGGGCTGGGGCTGGGTTCAGGGATGGGGGCTGGGCTGAGGGCAGGGGCTGGGCTAGGCCTGGGGCTGGGGGCAAGGGCTTGGTTAGGGATGGCATGGGGGCTGGGGCTGGGGCTGGGACTGGGGCTGGGACTGGGGCAGGGCTGGGGCTGAGCTGGGTCTGGGGCTGGGCTGGGGGCAGGAATGGGGCAGGGGCTGTGCTGAGGATTGGGCCGGGGCTGTGGCTGGGACTGGGGCAGGGCTGGGCCTGGGCTGGGGACAGGGCTGCGGCTGGGGCTGCGGACAGGGCTGGGGCTAGGGCTGTATTAGGGGTAGGGCTGGGGCTCGGGCTGTATTAGGGGTAGGGCTGCAGGCTGGGCTGAGGCAGGGCGGGGGCTGGGGCTGGGGCCGGGGCTGGAATCAGGGCTGGGGCAGGGGACTGGGGCCGGGGCTGGGGCCGGGGCTGGAATCGGTGCTGGGGCAGGGCTGGGGCTGGGCTGGGGTTGGGCAGGTCTGGGTTTGGGGTGGAGTCTGGGGCGTGAGCTGGGTCTGGGGCTGGAGCCGGGGCTGAGGCCTGGGGTGATGCTGGGCTGCACTGTGGGGCCGGTGCAGGGCAGGGGCAGGGCTGGGGCCAGACTGGGGCTGGAGCTGGGGGCTGGGGTTGGGGCAAGGCTGGGGGTTTGGGGCAAGGCTGGGGGCTGGGCCAGGTTTGTGGCAGGGCTGTGTCCGGGGCTGGGGCAGGGCTGAGGGCTGGGCTGGGGCAGGGCTGGGCTGGGGGGCTGGAGCCGGAGCTGGGGCAGGGATGGTCTGGGGCTGAGCTGGGGCTGGGCTGTGGGCCGGGGCTGAGGCAGGGCTGGGGCTGGCTGGGGGCTGGAGCCAGGGCTGGGGCTGGGGCTGGGTGGGGCTGAGCTGGGGCTGGGCTGGGGGCTGGAGGCTGGGCTGGGGCTGGGGCAGGGC